>NC_136059.1:1262099270-1262286270 GCF_964261635.1 Lissotriton helveticus | reverse complement strand
AGAAAGCGGAGATAAAATGATCTCCCTATTACCTAGCTGTCGCTAACACCAGTTAGCGACAGCTAGTAGGATATAGCGACCATCTTGGGCCCCACTTTGCATGTCAGTGATATTTATCACTAATGACATACAAAGTGGGCGTGCCAAGATGTTAGCGACTGGAAACAGTCGCTAACATCGCTATCTCCTATTACCAACTTTTGGAGATATTCGCGCTTGGTAATGCATGAATATCGCTGACTTTTCAGCGATATTCATGCATTGTGGCCGTTTTTTATCGCATTTGCGATAAACCTTGGTAATACCAAGGTTTACCTGCGATAAAAATCGCCGCAGCGCAGCGGTAAATTTTTGTCTCTAACCAAGCAATAGCGATAATTATCGCTATTGCTTGGTAATATGCCCCTATATTCCTGGCACACATGCATTGAGCCTGCCTCGGGATGAGGTCCCCAGGGCCTCGAGACAAAGGGAGGGATTACATGCCCCCTCCCCTTTTTTGAATTTGATGCCCAGGGATGAGGTCCCAGGGGCCTTCCAATGCCGGGGGAGGGGAGCTGCATGCCACACCTTAATTTGAATTTTGGTCATGTGGGATGGAGAACCGGGGCATTTTGAGGCTCGGGGAGGGTGTCTGTGTGCCCCACCTCCAAATGTAATACTTCCCCAGAGAATTGGTTCCCCAGGGCCTCAGGGAGGCTCAGGGATGGTGACCACGCACCCCCTTCCACTATAAACTATAATAGCCTCCCAGACCCCTGGCTCACCACAGAGGTTTTTTTTAATAGTGCATAAGCCTGTTTTCTTTTATCATTTACATTTTACTGCAGATTTGCAGATCGACCACACATTTACAGTGAAAAAAGGTTTTATTTATTTTTGGCCACCAAGCCTAAGTTGGCAGGGTCTTCCTACCCTTTCCCCATATATGTTTTTTATACTTTGTTTCAGGACAGGGGCGAGTCCATCTTTGCTGATGTGGTGGCAGCCAATCAGATCCCATCTTGAGATCTATTGGCTCTGAAATCCTCCATGGTGTGAAATATACAAAGTTTATGAGCCTTAATTTCACAAAACTTCTTAATGGATTTACACCAAAACACATAACCATGCTCTTAGACCAAGATTAACTTTCTGCCAAATTTGATGTAATTCTGTACAGCCATTTGGGCTGTAGCTGTGTCTAATTTTCCTATGGGCAAAATGAATAGGGAAAATGCGTTTTGGGGGCCCCTTTTTTATCGACTCCTGCTTGACAAATAACTCCAAAACATTTGGGGGGGAAGGTTTTGTAAGATTGTTCAAATGGCGCCAACGTTATAAGGAACCCAAAAAATGCTTCTCCTATGGAAACATGGTCCTGATAAATAACTACCCAGTGGCAACCTCTACTGGGTAATACATACATTACATTTATAATGTCACTTCCAGATCAATGTGCTGTCTCTGGCTAGAATGGGTAGGATCAAGAAAAAAACAAGCACTGGCATAGCCAATAGGTCTCCCCTTTGGGACCTTAAAAGTATTTAGCCATGCAGAGCATTGTCCAGGGTGCTACAACATACATCTACAGTTTTGTAACATGTAATCTTTGACACTATTAGGCACATTAATAATAATAATAAATAATAATAATAGGGGCATTTGTAAAGCGCTGAGTTACGCACACCGGCGTGTCCCCGCGCTACCAATGAGGGGGCCTCAACAGAGAAATAGGGCTGCCAACGTGGGCCTGCTTATCAGACAAAGAGATGGGTTTTTAATTTAGCTCTGAACCTGGATTCTACTGGTTCCAAGCGAAGAGCCACTGGAAGTTTATTCCAATGGTAAGGTGCTAGGTGCCTGAAAGATCTGCCATAACACAAAACAGATAAGGGAGGGTCTAAGGGATAGTTTTGTGACCCAGCAATACTAATATCCCAAAACCATATGCACAACACACGATAGTAAGGGGTCAAAACAAAAATTCTAACTGAATTGGATCTCTACAACACCTGAACGGAACTAGAAGACAGACAGGAAAAACAGGAAAGAAATAAAGGAGTGTCAATTAAATCACACCTAGGGTCTCCTGTCACTAAGGGAGAATTCCCATCAGTCACCACTCGGATCCACCCTTCATCATCTGGGATCTTGCACCCTCTGAGCCACAGATGTATAGACCCACAGTGGATTGGCAGATGTCTAAATGCCTAATCCTACATGTGGCGGACCAACAAGAGGGAGAACATAGGTATTTTGGTGGTGACTTGAAGCAGTGCTATAAGTGCAAAAAACGTGAAGTGCACAGTGAATAGTGAAAAACTGGTTATAAAATTAGGTAAAGAAGCAAAGAGGAAATTTATTAGAGTTCGCTTCTTCCCTAAATATTAAAAGAAAGGAGTGCGTGGTGGTTTGAACAAATATCCACCGTTGGAAAATAGGGTCGACATGTTTCTGCAGACTTATCAGATCAAACAATATCCAGCTGCTTCTTCAGGACCAAATTACGCTACTGCTTGTGCAAAGAATGAGTGGGAAAACAAAAAAGTAAATGGATATCACCTGTAAAGTAGCGATACCATCTTTCTCCTGGCTGATAGTATTCATATGCCAAAAGCAGGTCCATTCAGAAAACGTATATGTAGAGAAAGAAAACAGAAGAAAAATCAACATTTCTAAGTGCAGATCACAATGTAAGTGCACAAAACCAGAAAACCTTTTATCGTAATCAGTGCTTGTCAGATGTGGTCGCCTATATGTGCGTCTAACACATCCCTATTTACAACACCAAATTTGTAATTGCTCACTTACCTAACTGGCAGGAGAGAAAGACCCACCTCACCTGGCTACAGCGCAGGTAAAGCGAGGCACCGCTCTAAAGTAGCGAAAAGACATAAGTAAAATGAAAGGGAACCATTAGGACATCAAAGTCATCACGCTTCATCACGCTATTCAAGCAGAAGACCTCACACACAAATCATGTATTTTAAAACCAAGTGTGTATCGTGCTTTTATTCTGACCATAATAAATCTTAATCAGGCCATTGAGAGCCCCACTCATGAACAATTGTCGATGGTATGGAACTGGTTTACAGGGGAGCACAAAACGGGCTCTAAGTTGCACAAATGAAAGAGCCTGCACGTTATGCAGATTACACTGGTGCAAGAAACACACAGTAAATGAAACGTACACTGCGCATAGAAGTAACATGGCATGAAACTCAAAACTGCCTCCACAGCCTTTTCTCAGAGAAGCGGAGAGCAAAGAGCCGCAAGCGTGCAAAAACTATGAGTAATCACGCCTGTCTTAAGGTTGTTTCTCAAAGGAAGGAGCAAAGACTGCCCTTCGAGTTATAACGGAGACCCGTCATGGATTGTGACCTCGGGGCTTAAAGAATAAACATCCCAGACACTGCCCTCATATTGAAGAACAGACGTGGTCTCAGCCTACCTGACCGTCGGTACCCCGGGCGTCCCTCTGGGCTGACGTGGGAGGTACCGACGCGGTGTTCAGCTTGTTGATTTAATCCGGCAGGAATGAGACAGCGCCGCATGTCGATGACGTCAGTCATGACGTCAGTCTGTGTGCGCACGGCTAGGCATTATGGGGATTGAAGTCTTATTCCCAATTACGCTATTAAAAGACTGACCGAATGTATTTATATAATAACGGTCGCCCTGCTGGCATACAGTACGATAAGAAGTTAGCAATCATACTGCGCTAAGTTAGAAAAAATGGAAAAGGAATGTCCAAAGTACATATATATCAATTCACAGAATGTAGACAGAATTATGCATACAGCGCTCAGTTGGAAGACATGTGATTAAAATAAGAACCCCAGCAGTTAGCTAAGCGAGTGTCTTAAAATAATAATGATGGTAGCGCTAATGATGTGCATTAAAAAGGTGTGCTGGTGAACATAAACCACTATTTGGGGAAATTGACCAAAGAGTGTCCAATACACAAAAGCATCAATCCACCAGGTGGCAAAGGAATGTTGCGTATGGCGATCAGTTGAAAGGGGTATATTTCAAATATGTACCAAACTCCCGGAGATCTTACTGGGTGGCAGTAGAGTAACAGGGGGGAAGATTGGTCAGTGTTATTACTATGCAATGTGCCCAGATAAGGGCCTAACTGAGATAACTCAGAGGTCACAGAATCACGTCCCTTTCATCATAATGACATCCATGGGATCGGTTCGTTGAGACCTATTTTATCTGATCGAAGTTTGTACACCCATTTTTGCTCTTTGCCAAATAAGAACCCACTGATGTCTGTGATGTGTGATGGAATCATAGGTTGTTCAATGATTGTCCACTTGAGTTCAGAAGGAGAATGGCCAACCTCTATGTAGTGAGCTGTAAGTCTGGTAGCCTGTTTGGAGCACCGGATGGAGCTCCTATGCTCAGAAATCCTCAGTTTCACTTTGCGTGCAGTCATCCCTACATACTGCATATTGCAGGGACATGTGATTAAATAGATGACATTTTGACTGTTATAATTAGTGAAACGGCGCTGCTCCCAGGGGCGCCCTGTACCAATGTCAATCTGTGTCGATTTGGTTGTAAATGGACAGGCCACACAGTTGCCACAGGGATGGTGTCCCGTGACAGCTGGCATGTCCCAGAGGGTTCCTATGGTGCGGGGATTCATGGTCTTAGGTCTCGTATGGACCAACTGATCCTTTACATTCCGTCCTCGTTTAAAAGCAAAGAGGGGAGGGGGTAGAGTGACAGTGTCTCCCCCTTTTTCACTATTTTCTGAAAAAGGTTTGACTTAGTACTGAAGGTGTTAACATAAGTTATTCTCTTCGGTGCTTCTTTTGGAGGCAGAAGTTCAAGAAGACCATCCCTGTTGGTTACATCTACTCCGTCAGGTTTACATACTGAAATATATCGGAAACCGACAGCAAGGAATTCCCTTTTGAGCTATCAGAGCTTTCATCCCAAAGCCCTGCTTGATAATCTGCCATACGGGCAATTTCTTCGTATCCAACGAAATTGCTCGACCAGGCCGGCTTTTGAGGTACATGCTTCGAACCTCGAGAAACAGTTGGTGGAAAAGAAGTACCCTAAAAAACTTGTTAAAGCAGCCAAAAAGCGCGCTCTAAACAATAACAGGGATGGTCTTCTTGAACTTCTGCCTCCAAAAGAAGCACCGAAGAGAATAACTTATGTTAACACCTTCAGTACTAAGTCAAACCTTATTCAGAAAATAGTGAAAAAGCACTGGGCCATCCTGAACACAGGGGGAGACACTGTCACTCTACCCCCTCCCCTCTTCGCTTTTAAACGAGGACGGAATGTAAAGGATCAGTTGGTCCATACGAGACCTAAGACCATGAATCCCCGCACCATAGGAACCCTCTGGGACATGCCAGCTGTCACGGGACACCATCCCTGTGGCAACTGTGTGGCCTGTCCATTTACAACCAAATCGACACAGATTGACATTGGTACAGGGCGCCCCTGGGAGCAGCGCCGTTTCACTAATTGTAACAGTCAAAATGTCATCTATTTAATCACATGTCCCTGCAATATGCAGTATGTAGGGATGACTGCACGCAAAGTGAAACTGAGGATTTCTGAGCATAGGAGCTCCATCCGGTGCTCCAAACAGGCTACCAGACTTACAGCTCACTACATAGAGGTTGGCCATTCTCCTTCTGAACTCAAGTGGACAATCATTGAACAACCTATGATTCCATCACACATCACAGACATCAGTGGGTTCTTATTTGGCAAAGAGCAAAAATGGGTGTACAAACTTCGATCAGATAAAATAGGTCTCAACGAACCGATCCCATGGATGTCATTATGATGAAAGGGACGTGATTCTGTGACCTCTGAGTTATCTCAGTTAGGCCCTTATCTGGGCACATTGCATAGTAATAACACTGACCAATCTTCCCCCCTGTTACTCTACTGCCACCTAGTAAGATCTCCGGGAGTTTGGTACATATTTGAAATATACCCCTTTCAACTGATCGCCATACGCAACATTCCTTTGCCACCTGGTGGATTGATGCTTTTGTGTATTGGACACTCTTTGGTCAATTTCCCCAAATAGTGGTTTATGTTCACCAGCACACCTTTTTAATGCACATCATTAGCGCTACCATCATTATTATTTTAAGACACTCGCTTAGCTAACTGCTGGGGTTCTTATTTTAATCACATGTCTTCCAACTGAGCGCTGTATGCATAATTCTGTCTACATTCTGTGAATTGATATATATGTACTTTGGACATTCCTTTTCCATTTTTTCTAACTTAGCGCAGTATGATTGCTAACTTCTTATCGTACTGCATGCCAGCAGGGCGACCGTTATTATATAAATACATTCGGTCAGTCTTTTAATAGCGTAATTGGGAATAAGACTTCAATCCCCATAATGCCTAGCCGTGCGCACACAGACTGACGTCATGACTGACGTCATCGACATGCGGCGCTGTCTCATTCCTGCCGGATTAAATCAACAAGCTGAACACTGCGTCGGTACCTCCCACGTCAGCCCAGAGGGACGCCCGGGGTACCGACGGTCAGGTAGGCTGAGACCACGTCTGTTCTTCAATATGAGGGCAGTGTCTGGGATGTTTATTCTTTAAGCCCCGAGGTCACAATCCATGACGGGTCTCCGTTATAACTCGAAGGGCAGTCTTTGCCCCTTCCTTTGAGAAACAACCTTAAGACAGGCGTGATTACTCATAGTTTTTGCACGCTTGCGGCTCTTTGCTCTCCGCTTCTCTGAGAAAAGGCTGTGGAGGCAGTTTTGAGTTTCATGCCATGTTACTTCTATGCGCAGTGTACGTTTCATTTACTGTGTGTTTCTTGCACCAGTGTAATCTGCATAACGTGCAGGCTCTTTCATTTGTGCAACTTAGAGCCCGTTTTGTGCTCCCCTGTAAACCAGTTCCATACCATCAACAATTGTTCATGAGTGGGGCTCTCAATGGCCTGATTAAGATTTATTATGGTCAGAATAAAAGCACGATACACACTTGGTTTTAAAATACATGATTTGTGTGTGAGGTCTTCTGCTTGAATAGCGTGATGACTTTGATGTCCTAATGGTTCCCTTTCATTTTACTTATGTCTTTTCGCTACTTTAGAGCGGTGCCTCGCTTTACCTGCGCTGTAGCCAGGTGAGGTGGGTCTTTCTCTCCTGCCAGTTAGGTACGTGAGCAATTACAAATTTGGTGTTGTAAATAGGGATGTGTTAGACGCACATATAGGCGACCACATCTGACAAGCACTGATTACGATAAAAGGTTTTCTGGTTTTGTGCACTTACATTGTGATCTGCACTTAGAAATGTTGATTTTTCTTCTGTTTTCTTTCTCTACATATACGTTTTCTGAATGGACCTGCTTTTGGCATATGAATACTATCAGCCAGGAGAAAGATGGTATCGCTACTTTACAGGTGATATCCATTTACTTTTTTGTTTTCCCACTCATTCTTTGCACAAGCAGTAGCGTAATTTGGTCCTGAAGAAGCAGCTGGATATTGTTTGATCTGATAAGTCTGCAGAAACATGTCGACCCTATTTTCCAACGGTGGATATTTGTTTAAACCACCACGCACTCCTTTCTTTTAATATTTAGGGAAGAAGCGAACTCTAATAAATTTCCTCTTTGCTTCTTTACCTAATTTTATAACCAGTTTTTCACTATTCACTGTGCACTTCACGTTTTTTGCACTTATAGCACTGCTTCAAGTCACCACCAAAATACCTATGTTCTCCCTCTTGTTGGTCCGCCACATGTAGGATTAGGCATTTAGACATCTGCCAATCCACTGTGGGTCTATACATCTGTGGCTCAGAGGGTGCAGGATCCCAGATGATGAAGGGCGGATCCGAGTGGTGACTGATGGGAATTCTCCCTTAGTGACAGGAGACCCTAGGTGTGATTTAATTGACACTCCTTTATTTCTTTCCTGTTTTTCCTGTCTGTCTTCTAGTTCCGTTCAGGTGTTGTAGAGATCCAATTCAGTTAGAATTTTTGTTTTGACCACTTACTATCGTGTGTTGTGAAAGATCTGCCACCCATGCGAGCCTTCTTCACCTTGAGGGTCGACAGCAGTCCCCCGCCCGTGGATCTAAGTGCTCTAGCAGGTTCATACGCTTTGATCAAGCTCTGCAGAGGTCGCGGTGCCCTGCCATTCAAGATCCGATGGCAGGTGCAGAGGGCTTTATACTCAACTCTGCTCCTCACAGGCAGCCAGTGTAGTTTTTGCAAAGCCTGCTTCGAAGGTGCTCTTTTGGGCAACCTAAGGACCAAGCGTGCTGCCGCATTCTGCAGCACTTGGAGACGCCCAACACTTTTACTCGGCGCTCCCAGATACAGCAGGTTCGCATAGTCCATCCTTGCGGTAACCAGAGCATGTACCAAGGTTTGACGAGCTTCCACCGGCAATAAGTCCAGGACTTTCCTCAATCTTTTCAGGATCCCAAAGCATATTCCGACCACACGGTTAATCTGGGGCCCGAAAGTGAGACCCGCGTCAAACCAGACGCCCAGGTTTTTTACCTCCCGACAGGGGGTGGGGGTCGGCCCAAGACAGGATGGCCACCAGGCCGATGACCAGGCCGACTGGGCTCTCCCTACCACCAGCACCTCTGTCTTGCTGCCGTTGAGCTTTAAACAATTCATGGCCATCCAGTCGGCAAGCTCTTTCATGCACGAACGGAATTCATCGGCAGCAAGACAGGGCGCGTGCGACAGAGAGATGGCCAGTTGCGTATCATCTGCATATGATACCAATTGGAGGCCATAACTCTCCACAATGGATGCCACAGGAGCCACGTACAGGTTAAACAGGGTCGGGCTCAGGGACGAGCCCTGAGGCACGCCCTGGCCCAGAGGTACCCCACTTGAGTAACAATCACCCTGTCTCACCTGGAAACTCCTTCCCGTCAGGAATGCCCGAATCCACCTCAGCGCGGTACCAGCAATGCCACCTTTGCTCAGACACTGTAGCAAGGTAGAGTGTGCTACAGTGTCGAACGCCGCACTGAGGTCAAGCAGGATTAAGGCCATAGTATGCCCCTCGTCTACACCCTTCCTCAGATGTTCTGTTGCCATTAGAAGGGCGGACTCAGTGGAGTGACGCGGTCTGAAGCCAAACTGCGTGTCATGTAACAAGCCCCCCTCCTCAACATAACTCATGATTTGAGTGTTTACTACCTTCTCAGCCACTTTGGACAGGAAGGGTAGCAGGGAGATAGGTCTCAGATTTTCCAACACCTCAAAACCAATGTGAGCTTTCTTTCGGAGGGGGAGCACGACCGCTTGTTTCCACCCAGCGGGAAGCATTCCTGACTTAAAAGAGATATCCAGAACGTGCCTTATATAAGGCTCCAAAACTCTCAGACTGTCCCCCAACCGCTTGGGAGACACCGGGTCCAAAGGGGAGCCAGATTTTACTGAAAGACACGTTCTGACTAGCTCCTCCGGAGGAGGAGTGATAAAATTTGTGAGGAGCCCCGAACTCTCCATGCCATCTGATAGCACTGCATTGACAAGTACTTCTTTATTTATTTATTCATGTATTTATTTTGTAGAGAAGTATTTATTTAAAGTTTTTTTTGTATAACAGGTAGTCTGAACTCACATATCTAGAAGTGCTTTCATACGCAATATTGAAGAACTAGACTGAACTCTAAAAACACAAGTGACAAATACATGGTTGGTGAATCTGTACTTATAGACATGCACATTTTATACATTGTGCGATACATACTCATTCCTCCTAAGAAGCATTGCAGAACTAAGCCTGACATCCCTTTTAGCAAAGAGGCTCCAGAGTAAGTATTCCATTCAAATACACTTTATTCGGTTTTGGACAAAAAAAACATAAAAGTTGCACAAATACAAGTACATAAAAACAATTATATGTTTAAACATTATTTTAAAAGTTATCCTATACCGCAAGCTAACTCAGCTAAACTAGTAAACATGCCTAGATCAGCAACAGGTTTATAAAATAGATCACCACACCCTAACCCTTCAAAACTACTTTTAATATACCTAAGCCAGGGAATACGGGATGAATTGTCAAGGGACATACACTCTCTTAGAATCAAATGGTTGAGAGTCAAATCTTTATTCAGTCAGCACTTTAGCCAAAAAATCAGTGGTTGCAGAGCAAGAGCATCACTTAAATAGGGGACCCCCTGTTCCTCGTGGACCGCTAGATTAGAGGATCCACGCGGAACACATAATAGACGTTTCAAAAAATCTTTCTCCACTACCTGAAGGGAATCTGCAGCAGTATATCCCCAAATTTCACTACCGTAGGTAGCCAAGGCCAAGCGTTTGGCTTGATAAACCTGCACCATGGCTCCTGTTGGTTTCTTCCCTATTTTATAGGCAAAATTAAAAATTGCTGCATTTACCCAAGCCAGATCCCCCTTTTTCCTCAAAATTAGAGGACCCCATTTAAATTGATCGTCAAAAAGAACTCCTAAGTATGAAAATACATTTGTACGGGGGATCTTAGCAGGGCCAACACTAAATTGAAAACTCTTTTTCGATTGTTGCCCCACTATCATGACGCAGGACTTGGAGTTGTTAATTGCCAGGGATTGCAGACCCAATTCAGTCCTGGATATGAGGACGGCGTCATCCGCATATGGCAGGACGGGAATGCCACTCCGCCCCAAACACAGGGGTAATTAACTCCAGTTGCTCTTAATACACTATCCAATTCATTTATGTAAAAATTAAATAAAAAAGGTGCCAGAATGCATCCTTGCCGGATGTTAATGAAAATTACCTCGCAAAACCCATCCTTCCCTTACAGACCTCATCTTATTTATAGCTGCAAAAACCGCACATTCCATTGCACACAGCATCCCATGACATGATGCAACTGCTAGAATGAATACGGCCTGTTTAAATCAGAAGCACGTGAAAGGGTAAAAATAGTAGTGAAAGAACACGAGTCCTGTGTGTAAAATGAGTTCAGGACTCAAAGCATATAAAAATGCTCACAACATCTGTGTTAAATCATTGGTTGCTTACATACAACAGAAGATCAAAACAGAGTGGGGGTTGATCTGCGATACTACATATTATACTGGAGGTGTAAACATTCCACCCGCTGGCATGGGCGTCCGCAGACATTTTTCCAGGGGGGGGCAAAATGTTAACGTCTTCACCATCCTCCGACATGATGTGTGCCAGGTGGGGCACAAGAAACACTGGGGCGCAGAACTAGGATAGACTCAATTAAAAGCTAGGAATCCAGGACATGTGACTGACCCTACCAAAGGCCAACAAACACCACCTGTAGGGAAAACGCTAAACTTTCTGACAAGGTCCTTTATCTCTGTCTGCTAGGTGTGCAGACTTCCGGGTCCTCGATCCAAAACCAATAAAGGCTGTCTTCAGCACAATTCGAATTTTATCAGAATACTTTAAAACAGCCTATGATTGAAGCACCAGATTAAATATACTGTATGCACAGTGTATGCTAGGGATTAGTTGTAGCACACATATTCACCAATATTGGCTTCTTGGTGCTAGAATTCATGATAACTTTTATCATAAGTTAAAGCACAACGTCAAAGTTAGTAATAAATAATGCAGCAATCACACACGCTAGTGATTCGCCAATGGGTGCTCCCTTTACTAGAATTCCCCGGGCATTGCTAAATTTTACACACATTTAATTAATTTATACACAATAAAATGTAGAGGTCCAAATGTTAGCTATATTTTTGAAAAGAAACTTAGAGTCCCTCTATGTGTAGTCAATGTCAAACTGACAACGTGCGCACGTTTAGGGATACAATAATGGCCAGCTCCCTTATGCGGAAGCCCGGCACCGTAAATGTGTGGCAAATGCGGCGCCCGCAGCGGCGGCACATCACAGGTCCAGGGATGCTGAGTCTTACACAGTGGTCGAAGTGGGGGAAAAAAGTAGGGGAACAGTGGGCGGAGAATCAGAGGGCGGGAATAACCCAAGGATTGGATCTGTGGGTGGAGCCAGAAGTGTGGCCCGAATGCGCATACATCCCAATTTTTTGTATTTGTTTGGCATTTCACTGCTCAGTTTAATCAACCAATGGATACACATGATTATTTAAGGTTATAATGAGTTATTGACATTAAAATATATTCATAAAGTGGGATATGCTTCTAATCACAGAATGTACCAAATACGATAAAATGTGGAAACACAAGCCATTTGTCTCAGAGCCATGGAGTTTCTGTCATAAGCACTTCTCCCTTTTACACAACAGCAGTTCAAACATGAATGGCAAAATATCCTAGTTTGCAAATGTTTTCTCTAAAATTATTGCTCTGCCATATTTGCCTCATAAGGCAAGATCTGCTGCATGATCTGACCAAATGTGACTTGTGTTGCTGCGGAGTGGATGGCCTATTGTAAAGGTAGACTGGTCAGCTTTTTCACTGCTGCGTTTCTATGTTACACTGGTACTAATAAGGCAAAATCTTTCCAGAGACTGTTAGCATGTGTACACACGTCAAAATAATAAAATATCTGAAAATATACTGCATTACGCTGAAGCCTTTTTTTTAATGCATAATTTAGTCAACACTACGGCATAATGTTGTCATCCTTTGCTGCCTAATTAATTCCAGTATCCCCACAGCAGGCAGCACATGTTAAAAGTGATTGTGAATGAAGCAGGGAGACTGTGAAGTTTGCGAACTTAGTTTGGTGTGTGTGCAAACCCTGCATTGCCAATCCCTGGTGAGTTGCAGCTACTACTGCTGAAACAAGGCCAATGGAGGTACCTATGGGTGGGGCAGACTGGCCTCAAGGGCAGGGCCAGCCATAGCACTGGTGGTGTCCTGTGCATTAATGTTTGTTAGTGCCCCCCAATGACCACCTCTGCCATGGATTCCCTCACTACCATCCTTTAACTGTGCCACCCAAGTTTCCATAACCACTCTCTCTCAGATGCATTTAATTTGATTTACAGTGCCACTCATACCATTGTAAGGTGTCAGAGCACTTTACATCACACATATTACACAGAGACAATCAATATGTGTGTAAATCACTGTATAGAAAATGTTACATAAGACTAAGGACTACAAGGTGTAGGAGTCACATGACAACCATACTAGTAGCCGGTATAGTTTTATAGTGATTGGTCTGGAGAAACACAATACCCGGAATTTAAAACGTAATACCATGGTTGGGGATTCTCCTTAATAATCAGAATTGATTTCTGTCCAAAAGAACACTTTTTGGGACATTAGGATAATCACAGACTGGGGGGGGCATAATGCTCTAATTCATACCTTGCAGTTTGTATGCAGCTCTTAGATGACAGTTAATAGCTCACTGTTCTAAGTTAGGATTTTAACTTACAAACTGCAAGTAACAAAAGGATCTCTCTGACAAAAGCAGTAGCCCACTGACCTATTTACATTATGTGCACTTTGTGATCTGCATGGCGCATGTTCTTTGCAGCCGGTACATTAACCCTCTGAGCTACCTTTCCATGAGTCAAAACTTCCACTAGACAAAATTCTGATCGTTCTCTAGGAAGAACATTAATCACCAGAGTCATCGTGACATTTTTATTGTTGCCGAAAAGTGCTGGAGACCAGGAAGGAGGCAGCAAGCGTTTTTAAAACCATAATATACTTGCAAACATGATGCCTCCACCTAAAGTCAGCACCTGGTGCGGTCACACTGGTTGCACCGCCCTCGAGCTGGCCCTTCTCAAGGGTCCTGTGACCTCAGTGACTGTTGTTCTAGGGTGTGCTGCTTCATAGGCCTGCCCGCAAAACTGGAGGTGAACTTCAGTATGGATAGTGGTGGACAAGCCTTGAAGGTTAACCTACACTTGTCATGCTAGGGTCCACCTGCTGGTGCGAAGACACCAGGACTTCTAAGGTGTTGCGAAGCCTTCTAAGGTCTAGCATGTGATTGTGCTCTCGCAGGAGAGTGGTCTGGTGGACTGGTTATTAAGGTTGAACCTGGTTCACAGTTCCAAATTCAGCAGCTCTGACCATAGTGCCACATCCGCTCCCCCACTGAACACCGTACTGCCCCACTGAGAAAAACTCCCACTGTCTTCAACTACAACCCAATTGTTACCCGCTATAAACACCTGGATGCGGCTCAATTTAAATTACGCACTAGACAAGAGCAATATGCGGCATACAAAAAAAAAAGTAACAACATCCTGGAAAAAGCAAACACTTATAGGGAATGCAAAATTTAGCAAACCATGGGAAATGTAAGCAGGAACAACATGGTTACCTCAATGCTTTTACACTCACTATTCAGAAATCAGTGAATGCTTTTGCCTGAAAAGTTAAGGACAGGACTATAGGGCCCTGAATGGGCCCATTTGACTGACTGAAATTCTTGTAGAGCGCACGAATGCCGCGGCGTCTTGGCGCTGAGAATCACTTAAAGCACAGTGGGACAGGCCTAGGACTGAGTGAAGAGCCAGGTTTTTAAGGCCTTTCTAAAGCATATTTTGGACTTTTGCGCATGCAGCAGGGGGGGCAGGGAATTCCACAACTTGGAGGCTTGGTGGGAAAAGGATTTGCCTCCCCACCGAGCTCTGTTTATTCTTGGCTGGCACACCAGATCCTGATTGGCTGACCTCAAAGTTCTGGAGGGTACATAGCGAGGTAGTAATGTGATGAATTCGTCAGGTCCTCTTCCATACAGTGATCTGTGTACCAAACAAAGTGCCTGGAATTGAACACGGCGCCTAACCGGGAGCCAGTGAAGCTCCCGAATGGATTTGGATGTAGGGTGCCGCTTGGGAAGATTAAGCAGCACTCTTGCCGCAGCATTTTGGATGGCTTGCAGCTTTGTGAGTTGTTTCTCTCCTGCTCCCAGGTAGAGTGAGTTGCAATAATCTACCCGGGACAGGACCAGGGCTCCCATCACCACCTTTCTTAGTGTAATCGGGATGTAGGGCAGAATCTTTCTAAGCACCTTAAGTTTAAGGAAACAGGTCGAAGTCACTTGGTTGATCTGTGCCCTGCCTGAAAGGTCCTTGTCAAATACAAACCCAAGGTTCCTGACCTTGTCAACTGGGACCGGACAGGACCCTGCCTCTGGAGGCCACCATAGGTCACTCCAAACGGACGGTTTTTGACCAAACTCGATGATTTCCGTTTTGTCCGTATTTAGTCTTAGAAAATTGTGGCTCATCCACTCTCTCACTCCAGTGAGACAATTTCTAAAGCGCTCCGCTATGGTTTCAATAGATTGTGAGATTGAGACTACAATTTGAGTGTCATCAGCGTAGGACACCAATTGTAGGCCATAGGATCTGATCAGTGCTGCCAGAGGGGTAACATATAAATTAAAAAGTGTGGGCGATAGGGCCGAACCCTGTGGGACTCCGCCAGGAAGGGAAAATTCAGCTGACTGTAGCCCATTCCAGTGTACCTGCTGAATTCGTGAGTCCAAAAAGGAGGTAATCAGGGTTAGAGCATTGCCTGTAAAACCCAGGGTGGCTAGTCTCTTTAGCAGGACGGAGTGGTTAACAGTGTCGAAGGCCGCCGTTAAGTCCAATAAAATCAGGGCTGTTCGGCGACCTTCGTCCATAGCCTTGCGAATGTTTTCTGTGGCCACAATGAGAGCAGATTCCGTGGAATGGTATGGTCTGAAGCCGCGTTGTGAGGGGTCTAACAGTTTCTTTTCGTCTATATATTTCATGATCTCTTGGTTCATTGCCTTTTCCAGTATTTTTGCGGGCAGGGGTAAGCAAGAGATAGGACGGTAGTTCTTGGGCACGGAAGGGTCTAGATTCTCCTTTTTAATATTGGGTCTGATACAGGCCTTTTTCCAACTGCACGGAAATTTGCCGGTGTCAATAATTTTGTTGAGTAGCGGTGTTAGCACCTTGGTAATGCTTTCTGGGACCAAATGCAGAGCATAGGGGGGGCAAGGGTCAAGGGGCGAGCCAGATTTCATCTGAATGAACAATGGCCATTGCTTATATCCTTACAAAACGTAAGCAGTATGGTAAAAAGACCACATCCCTGGACGCAGAGCCGCAGCACAAATTTTGTTTTCCAATCCACACATTGCAGTACGTCCAGGATTTGTCACTAGTTCCAAGTCCAGGGAAAACAAAGACAAGTAAACAAAAATAGCGCTTCACTGGCAAACTCTGTAAAAGTGATGCTAATGTGTTTCAGTGTGAATAAAATCAGTTTTGCCAGTTTGCTACCACTCTGTCTTACTTTATTTAGATATTTATTTATTTTTCATAGTTTTAGCCTTTTATTCCCAATGCTGCACTTTGGAACTAAAATGTCAGAAAAATATGACATTTCCTGCAAAAGCGTCTTTCTTTTTTGGATCCATTTCACAGGGAAGCAATAAGAGAAAGGAGAGGAAAGAGAGTGAGAACCCATCTTGAAGTCACGGTTTTCATGGGCGTCCACAGGGGGGTAAGGAGGGTCGCTCCAGGGGGGCAAGCGCCCCTCCTTGCCCCTCCTTACCCCCCCCCTGCGGACACCCATGCCCGTGGGAAGATGGGGTGGACGATAGCACACCCTGCCTCCACCCAGGTGCAGAGAATAAAGAGAACAAAAAGAAGACACTTTACGTGTAGAAAGACCCAGAACATACACAGGTTAAATCAAGCTCCATTCTGTATAGACAGTGTGCTATACAAGTTGGGGTTTTTTGTTGGTAAAATTATATTAATTTAGTTTTGAAGTTTCCATGTATTTTTGGGTGTATTTTAATGGCCAACTTACAAAGGGGATTGTCAACTTTGGGTGCAAATTACGCATCTACTAATTAATGTTATCACAAGGGTGTTAAATACTGCTTATGCAGATGCACTAATTAGCATGGGCATAATTAACTCAGTTAAATACATAAGAATAGGAATTGTTGCGCATTCTTCTGTTATTGACGTTTTACAAGGTGCACAACTACCTTTTTGTGCTATTTATTTCACCCTACAAATGGGCGAGAACGCATCCACTGGTGCAATCTGTACCATAACAGGTTGTCCCCAAACAGAAGTTTGTGCTGACACCACAGGATTCGCGGTCCCACTTAGGCCGTAAGTATTGCCTTTCTTGTCCTTACTTTGGGATATATTGTGTGCTAATATTTTGTTTTTTAATTTATTGCTTTTTTCCAACACTGTGTAACACTCAGACACGCGTAGGTGTCTGCAATACGCAGCTGGAACCAAATAAATGTATAAATGCTATTGTGGTTTCTTTTTTAATTGTTCCGTGACATTCACCAGGTTCGGCTGTAGTGTTCCTGCGCGAGAGCAAGGTAATCACAACATGGACGGTTCTGTTGTATGTTTAAAGATCCGCCTGGCTGTGCCGCAGTACTAGGTGCCTGACTGTCAAATGGCATAACCACCAGAGTGGAAAACGACATCTGCAGCCCGGTAATGGCGGTCATACCTCACTGCTATCCCAACTGCTCCCCGGCCGGCTCAACCTGCCACCCTGTGCCCCCACCAGCTGTCGGAGAAAACCAGCTGCCATCTTGTTCTGCTTTCACAAGCCTCCTTGGCATGGCGTTCTTAAGCTCTGCTGAGAAAACGCTGCCATTTGGCTGGGAGGGACAAAGGAAATGAAGACACAGAGAGGCCCCGGGAAGGGACCGCCTGTTCAAGCCACCTGACAGGAGCAGCAGTCCCTGCTTAAGTTTCACAGGTTGTTCTTTGTTGACTAATACGAGCAGACAAGCCACAGTGGGCCTAAGAACACCCACTCCGTGTTCCTTTAATTGAATGTGTCACTGACAATGGCGGATCACTCGCAGGCAGCATCCTTTCCAAATGAAACAATTGTTTTAATATAATTGGCCTGACAGGGCGGCCTGCATCCGCTGTGTGTCGGCCTTGCGCATTACAAAGAGAGGCAGAGTACATGCTCACTGTAATTGCTTCTGTCCTGCGCCTTCAGATGTGCCTTCCTACTGAAACAGCGTTTTAGAAAGCTTTTTTTTTTTTTACCTTTCAAGCATCCGCACGTTTGCTCCCAACTCTTCATTTCTCAAACTTATGAATTCATGAGCTGTAATAATTTTAAGGCTTGTTTTTTAAATTAACTTCCACAGACTAGCTTAATAACATAAAAGCTTAAACATGGCGCCACTGTTTTGCATTTTGCTTTGCTAGGTGGCAGATCATGATGGAACACCTTGAAAACGACATGATCTAATGAAGGTCAATTAAATGTGCTTGTCTGCAGAGCCTGTGTATGTTCAGCTAAACTAAAAGGCCTCTAGTTGCACAATGTCCTGTGAAAGATGTGAAATGCGCACTTTTTTTTGCCGTCCCTGGAGAATGGAAAAACAGACTGAGCACTGAGAGCATATTTCTTTATTGTCTTCTTCCACAGTTGTGCAGCATTAAGCCACACTGCCTGCCTGCTTGATGTAATGCTCTGGACATAGTCCAACTTGCAGCATCATTTGAGAGTGCTCTCAGTTATAGCTAGTCTCGATCCAGCTATGAGTTGGTCGCTATGACGTAAGTCGCTGTCGGAGGTCAAAAAAGTTTTTTTCACTGATGCCTTTTTGCTGCTTGTCAAGTGGCTGGTGAGATCAAAGTCTTAGAAAACGAGTAAGCAGGGCAAAACAATGTTTAAAAAATATCTAAAAAAAAAAAAAATGTTCCAACCCGTTTGATCATACAAGGATATTTTATATGTTTTTATTTATTTATCTATTTGTATATCTATTTATTATTTTTTTTTTATTAATTAGTAAGGAATTGTGGAACGCACTCTGTAGCACCTTTCAGATACACGAGAGAGCTCGAATGGCTCAAGTAAGATTCTGTATTTATTTTTGCCTGGATAACAAGTAAACGACTTTCCAAGCATGCCTTGCTATAAACATTCATAACAAAAATGATCGCAGATGAGGAAAAAAATGCAAAAGCTATGACTTAATGCATAATTTGTGCTTCATTTCTTCCACAAGTACAGAACTGCTGGTCTAAATGATTTGCAACCCCCTGTGATTGGCTGTGAATGCAAGAATGGAAGACTTCAACATAGAGCAAACCTCTGTCTTGGCATTTGCTCTCCAAAATGTGAAACATAAAAAAAAAAAAAGCAGCCAGTGTCCATTAAAGGGAAAGGTGCTGCTAATATTAGAAAATCCTACCTGTTTGGTAAGATATCGGTGGAACAGGCAGAGGTCACCTGGGCTCCTACCTGCTTCCCCTGAGGCTGGCAACATGATTCTTGGAGGCAGCAGGAGAGAGGGGCAGGCCACAAGACCCAACAGTCCTTGCATCAGGAGCCGCTGACGCTCTCTGCTTCGTGCCTGGAGACACCTGCGAATTATTCTTTCACCTCCCGCGGCGCAGGAAGGTTACCACAGCAAGAGAGAGGGGCAGACCTCAGGCCCAACAGTCCTTGTTGCAGGAGCTTCTATTAGATCTCTGCTTCGTGCCCGGAGGTGTCTGCATATTGTTCTATGGCTTCCCACTGTGCAGGAAGCTTACCTCAGTGGGAGAGAGGGACGGACCTCAGGCCCCAACAGTCCTTGCGGCTGGAGCCACTGAGGCTCTCTGCTTCGCACCCGTAGGCGCCAACATATTGTTCTTTGGCATCAGCTGTGTGGGCCATGTCGAAGCGAAGACCTGCCCAAGAGTGGGCACGTCTGTGTCCGTCAGCAGTCGGAAGAGGCTTGGCTGGGCCCACTCTAAGCTGGGGACTCAGAAACTGGACACTGGAAAATCTTTGTCTAAAATGGGTAAGCGAAAAATACAACGGCGAGATTCAGAGGGGAAGTAACTAACACATAGATTCTTTTCTGACAAGAGCGGAACATGTATTATCTAAAGATATTGCATTGACTGAACACTGTGTCTCCTTGGAAGAAGGAAGGATAGAGTCAGACCTAGGAGAGATCCCCTTGAACTTGGCCACATTAGAACCACCACGAACAGACTCAACAAACCGTGAGAGTCAACCTGTAAGCCCATATAGCATTTCCGTTTCCCAGGGTGTAATGGGTGAAACTCAAGGCCTCCACAGTGGACCCATATACATTGTCAAAAGAGACACATCCTGAAAGATATGACAAACTGTACAATAGACTGGAGAAACTGTTTTTATCATTGATCCAACCGCTCATGCTAAGGCTAGGAAAAATCGGGGATAGCTTAGTTGTCAGGTGGGAGTAGCAGGTCCCCAACTATCAAGACGCCCATGTAGGTCCGAGCTTACATCACTGGCTGTGACTGAAGAGCGGGCAATGCAGAACTTAGGACCAAATATTCCATCTGGGTCCACTGAGAGCCAAAGAAAGAATGCGGAGATCCTTAAGAGTAGGAGGAGGCCACTTAATTTAGATCTCCCGCCGGCTGCATGTCCTTTTGTCATAATCCTGGCAGAAACCCCTGAACTGAGAGAGGGTCAACAGGGGACTACTGAGCAACTCATGACCAAAGCCCAGCATTGGTTGACAAGATCCAGGAAGTGAGATTTTTCCAGGTATTTAATCATCGCAAGGAGAGAGGAGTGGGTGGGTTGGTACTCGAAAGTCCTAGTGGGTGATTGTATAGACCTTAATTTTAATAACAGAAGGGTGGGGGGTCTTTCTCATGGCCCTTTAGAATGCACCCTTCTCAAGGGTCTAGGGTTCATGCCCTTCCCTTAGGGTATTTTTATCGACCCCCAGGCTGATATCTTCTGAGATGATGAGGAATAGAACTGACATCTACCATCTAATCTTCCCCCATTTCCTAGACAAAGCTAGACACGCAATAAGGGTTGACAATCGTTTACCCTGTTGCAAGACCTAGAGTCTTGTGATTGATTGAAAAACGCCCCCACAGCCTCTACCATGAGCACCAAAACAGTTGAGAGAAATTGGTGGCTATGAAGGGGATAGCCAGTTGCACTCTAAAATTAGTCACCTGAAATGCAGCTGGCTTAAAACAAAAAAAGTGTAACTAAGATTGGAAAAGTTTTGTAGTAAAACATGACATCCTGTGTCTCCAGGAAACCTGGGGAACAGGTCTGTAGAAAATAAATGGGGGGCACTACCAACCAGAATATAAGATCCTTAAGTATTGCCCGGCGGTGTCGCCTCTTGAACCCACAAAGAAGTTAAACTATTGAAGAGGCAGGCGCTGGAGACTGGAAGGCAGGAAACAAGGATTTTATTCTCTCCGGAGGAGAACACAACGAAACGGACAGAAGGTATCGTTCTGAGGTGCTCTAACTGCATCCCTGAGGCCTGGCCTCTTATACACACGTTTATCTGTTTATTGCATGTAACACATTTTCGTCGATACTTTGATGTACGGAAAGACATCCTTAGAATCCCCCCCTTCCCAGCCCGTTCCCACGCAAGATTACAGTGGAAGTCCCCGCCCCGTTCACAACAGGTGATGATCATCGCGCAGCTGGATATTCCGCCGATTCACGGAGTGTGTGGGGTTCGATCGGATCTCGTGGGATGGGGGGGGGCTTTGATCATCTCGGGGGTCCTTTGAGGAGGGAAGCTTTCTATTGTACGGGGAGGGGCAAGGGATTGGTATCGGCAGAGCTGGGTGCCGGCCTGGGAACGGGGAAGACAAACGGGCACACGGGGAAATGGGGTTTGCATCAAAGGGCCGGGGATCATAAATGGGAAGAGGGGAGGTGTCGCGCTGGGAACAGGACGAGGGTCTGGGGCAGAGCAGCGCTGAAGAGGGGTTTTATGATTCGCGGCAGGTGCAGGCAGGGGGGTTGTCAGTATGCGGGGGATGCCGGCGAAGTTAGGAGTGGGAGAGAGGCGCGCTGGCTCTCGGCGGGAGCAGGGAAGCCATGGTGTTCAAAATGGCGGCTGTTTTACGCGCACAAAAAGGTTAAGGAGAGCAAGAGGGCGCCGATAATGTTGACGGTTTCAGCCTACTTTCAACAGTCCTCCCTTTTCAACATATCTAGCCAACTTGCTTACTCAATGTCAATTTTCATCAAATTCCTAACTTCGGTATCATACAATGCTCTCATATGTTCGCTTCCAATGTCCACAGTTTTGGGAAAAATACAACTTGCACATAGAGAACACATAGGTGGCAGACATTGAATTCCTAAGCATAGGCCACATATTACAACTACGGGAATCATGATAATGGTGAGCAGTCTCCAGCCCCAGTTTTTGACGGTGTCCCAGAACCAACCACCAAGCGACCATTCTTCTTGCTCTTGGTGAACTTCCGAAGAGAGTCTGTGAAGATGTTCGATGGCTTTGTACACTGAGGGTGAGTTGTCCGGTATGTATGTACAACAGCTGGACCCAATAATGCGGCATGCTCCTCCACGGTCCGCCAGAACCACATCTAGAACGAGGCGGTTCTGAAGAGCCACCAAACGGACCGCTTGGAGCTCGGCAGTGTTGTTGGCAAAGATGCCCGCTGTGATGTTCATGGTTGTCTCGACTGCCTGAGTCAAATGTCGGATGGCACGGCTGTTTGCCATCGGGCCCCAGAGGGGGACGAGTCCTTTCATAGCATCGAGGAACTGCGCCCCTGTTGAGTCGGCTTGTTCAATGTCTTTGGCTCGTTTTTGCCGGTGGTGATTCGCTGGGGCTACATAAGTCGGAGGAAGGACGAAGGAGATGTAGCAAGTGCCCCCCCAGCCTTTGGGGAGCCAGGTGTAGGCCTTCGTGCCGCAGATGAAGTACATGTTTGGGGATGACACAAAGGAAGGTGGATCCGTGGAATCCAGAGTTCTGGTAAAGCGGCAAGCGCTGCGACCCACCAGCTGTGTTCCAAGTCCTTCTACACACATGTGGCCTGTGACGTTGATGACCGTCAGGGCCACAGTCAGAGTGGCAGCCGTTCGTTTCCGCAGATAGGAGAAGGTAGGTCTGGTTGGATTGTTGAACACCTGCATTTCGATTCGTTCTTTAGCCGGGATGTCCATTTGGATCGAGTCGCTGGGGGTCAGCGGGCAGAAGTGTGTCTTTGTCTTGTTTCGCCCGGCCCCATGAGAAGAATGTGCTGCAGTTCTGCTGGAGGTGGCATTGCCCGTATAGCTTTCTTGCAGGAGGATCAGCCAAGCAAGGCAGGAGCCGTGGACAGAGAAGGGTGAAGGGATGAATGGTATTGAATGTCCAGTGGCATGGGGTAGCAACCCACAGATCCAGCAGTTGGTGGTATTGGTGGCAAGATTGTGCTGGTGAAGTAGCTGCACGAAAGAGTTGTTCCAAAACTCCTTTCGTCTCTCTCTTAGTTGAGGAGAGAGCGAAATTAGATAATGTTCCTTCATGGTGGTAGGCTGAGCAGTGGTTAGGAATGTTTCGTGAGCAGGTGCATGTTCTTCCATAATCCAGAGCGTAGTCATGAGGAGAAAACAGAGGAGGATTACGATGAAGAGTGCAATTGTCGTTGAGCTATGGAGTCTGTCTATTCTCGGATTTCTGTAGTGGGTATTTCCTGCTGTCTCCGTCGGCTTCTTATTTGGCGCTTCCATCATCTTCTTATCTGGCGCTTCCATCATCTTCGTCTTCAAGGTGCTCGGTAGTGGGCAGGACCACAGACTTAGTTTTAGCTTCTCTCCAGGTAACCCTTGGTAGTTTGGGTCACCGTTCTGAGATCCCTTAACCTAGTCCGTGGCCTACTTAGCCGAAGCTCCCTCCTTTCGACGCAGGAAATACCCTTCTCGAGACGGCACAGTGGGGTCAGGATGTTTTGAAAGTTCAAGTGTCTCAGTATCAGGGTAGCAGTTCAACGATGGTCGGTCCTGGTTCAGGAGCTCTTCTTGGGTGTTGACGGTGTCTGTCGTGGCCAGGGTTGGAGAGACCTTTTTGCAGTGGTGAGCGTGCAGCCAGTGTTTCTTCCCCTCCACTCGAAGTGCGGTCCGAGTGGTGATCAGCACTTGCCAGGGGCCCGTCCACCGGGGTTCCAAACTCTTTGATCGCTGAAAATTTCGGATCAGCACGAAGTCCCCCGGCTGGATGGCGTGACCCGGACCCCTGGAAGCATCGGGGATGGCTTGCTGCACCTGCTGATGAAGGACAGACAAAGTTTCAGTCAATTTGTACAGATAATCAGACATTAGGACATCCGGAACGTCATGAATGGAAGTTGGTTTCGGGGCAGACCAGACGCTCATGGGTCGACCGAAAACAACTTCATAAGGGGTTAAGTGATGTCGGGTGGGGGTAGAGCGCATCGATAGCAATGCCAATGGGAGGGCGTCTGGCCATTTCAGGCCCGTCGTAGCCACTATTTTGGCCAGTTTAAGCTTTAGTGTGGCATTGTGTCGTTCGACAAGCCCAGCAGATTGAGGGTGGAAGACTGCGTGGAATTTCTGTTTAATACCCAGCCCATTTAGGATGAGCTGGATAACGTTGGCTACAAAGTGGGGGCCATTATCACTCCATAAAACACGGCAGAGGCCATAACGGGGGAAAAACTCCTTTAACAGAACCTTTGCAGTGGCCATAGCGGTGTTGTCACGGGTTGGATATGCTTCCACCCACTTGCTAAATGCGCACACCACGACTAGTACATATTTCAGGCCTTGGCATCTGTCTAGCTGGATGTAGTCCATCTGCAGGACTTCAAATGGGTGGTTTGGGACCCCAAATCCTCCCCGGGGTACTACAGTTCCTTTCCCGGGGTTGTGTTGCAGGCATATTAAGCATTGTTGGACCAGGCGTTTGGCGGAATCTGGGATCTTGTCATTGTGCCAAACCCTGGAGACAAGTTCGATCATGGGGGCTGATCCTATGTGGGCAGGGGAGTGTGCCATGGTTAATATGGGAATCAAGTACGAATCAGGTAGCAACCATCTGTTCGTGTCTTTTGTCCGCCAGCAGCCTTCATCGTCTCTCAATCCCACCCGTGTCCATTCAGTCAATTCGTGTTGTGTGCTAGTCGTTTGTATGTCTCTAATTGTGTCCTTGGCGTCAGTCCAGTTTTCTGCTTGTGACCTGGTCACGTACATATGTGTTGTCGTTCTATTTTCAGCTGTCGTTCGGGCGGTGATGTCGGCTAGTGCATTTCCCTGTCCAATAATGTCTGTTACTTTCTTGTGTGCCTGGCATTTGATAACGGCAAGTTTGTTGGGGAGGAGGACAGCTTCGATTAAGGCGGAGACTAAATCCCCGTGCAAAATGGGTGTGCCGTGTGAGGTCAAGTATCCTCTCTCCCTCCAGAGGAGCCCAAAATGGTGAACCACCCCGAAGGCATACTGGCTGTCAGTGTAAATGTTCGCTGTGGTTCCTGTTGCCAGGATGCAGGCTCGCGTCAAAGCAATCAGTTCCGCTGCCTGGGCAGATCGCTGGGTGATGCGGGCTGTTTCTACTACAGTTCGAGCCGTGGTGACTGCATAGGCAGCGGAAGTGGTACCATCGGAGAGTTTGATGCAAGAACCGTCCACCCACAACTCCCCGTCGGGGTCAGGGAAAGCTGTGTCTCTGAGATCGACCCTACTCCTGGTCTGTTCGTCCGTAAGAGTCACGCAGTCATGTACGGGGTGCACATTGGGATCGTTCTCTGGCAAGGGTAACAGAGTTGCTGGGTTCAGTGTGGTGCATCTTTTCAGGGTGATATGGGGGGCAAGCAAGGTCAGTTCGTATCCAGTCAGTCGTGCACTCGTCAGATGTTGTGTCTTGGTTTGGTTCAGGAGGGTGTCGACTGCATGGGGTACCAGTACCGTGAGGGAATTCGAGAGTACAATCCCCTCACTCTGTCGGATAGAGACTGCAGCAGCAGCTACAGCTCGAAGGCAGGCAGGCAAGGCTCTGGCGACAGGGTCAAGAGTGGCAGAGAAGTAAGCGCACGGTCGTTGCTTAGGGCCGATGGCCTGGGTCAGGACAGATAAAGCGCACCCCTCCCTTTCGTGAGTGTAAAGGGAGAAGGGCTTTCTGTAATCAGGGGTACCCAGGACAGGGGCCGAGCAAAGAGCATCTCGCAGTTCTGTGAAGGAAGTTTGACACTCAGGAGTCCAAGGGAGTGGGAAAGGGACGTCTTTGTTTAGCAGAGAAAGCAGTGGTTTTACAACGAGGCTGAAGTTTGGTAACCATTGTCGGCAGAAGGAGGTGAGGCCTAATAGGGAGCGAACCTGCTTCTGGGTTTTTGGGACAGGGGTATCTAGAATGGTTTGGATTCGATCAGGGGTGAGTTTTCTTCCATCTTTGGACAAAAGGTGGCCTAGGTAAGTGACCTGGGGTAGGCAGAATTGCAACTTCTTCTTGGAGACCTTGTGGCCATTTTCCGCAAGGAAGTGCAAGAGTTGAATGGTGGCGGTAACCGCTAGAGGGGTGGTGTCGGCTGCCAAAAGGATGTCATCGACATATTGTACCAACACCACCCCGTCGGGTAACTGGACTTGGTCTAGTTGTCTTTTGAGGGCCTGGCTGTAGATGCTAGGGCTTTCCGTGTAGCCTTGAGGAGCTCGGCAGAACCTATATGAGCGGGCTTTTAGGGTAAAGCCGAAGAGATATCGGCTGTCCGGGTGGATGGGGATGGAGAAGAATGCGTTCTTGAGGTCGATGACGGAAAAGGTGGTGGCAGTGGATGGAATCAAGGTCAGGATGGTGGTGATGTCTGAGACCACAGGGTACTGGGGTACCACCACTTTGTTGATCTCTCGGAGGTCGATGATGAAACGGTATGCTTTCTCATCTCCCTCTCCCTGCTTCTTGATAATGGGCAAGATAGGGCTGTTGCAAACGTTGCTAACCACTTCCTCTACCACTCCTGCGTCTATCAGTGACTGGATAATCATTACCAATGCCTTCTCGCCCTCTGGCGATATCCGATATTGTGGGAGTTTTGGGAGTGTTGCGTCTGGTCGGACAGTAATGTGCACTGGGTCAATTAACATACGCCCTACGTCCGAATCCGCTTTGGCCCACAGATACGGAGGTAGAGTGTCAAGCAGGGACGCGTCAACGTCGGTGATGGAAAACATGTGTCGGGGGGAACAATGTCTAAGCAGAACGGGGTTGTCGTAAAGAAACACTCGAACTCCATCTTGAGAACACCTAATCGTCGCTCGGAAGTGTTTCAGTAAGTCAAGTCCCATAATGGCGTCAGGGCTATTGGAGGAAAGCAAGAACGTGGTGTCGGTGGTGTTGTTTTCTACGTCAAAGAGAATCGGGGCAGACAAAGGGTTGGTGGAGGGCGTTCCATCGAAACCTGTCGATGTTATGAGTGAGCCAGACAAGGGTGCCCTTGGAATCAGTCGTTTAGATAACGCACTACGTGTTGCGCCAGTGTCTACCAGAAATGGAGACTTGGTACCCAAGACCTTAGCAGTGACATAAGGGCCCTGCTGGTCAACATAGAGCTCGACTGGATCCCTCCCTCGCCCTTGGCTGTCCTATGCGAAGGTGTAAGTGTCGTCATAGTCAGATTGTTGATATTGGTTCTGCCTGGGTCGATCGAACGTATTCGGTCTGCTTGATCTGTCATTAGTCGCGTCATTTGGGGGCCCTCGTTGTTGTCCCTTAGGTCTCGGTCCGTTTGTTACATCCCTGGGGTCTTTGCTTCTGATCATTTCCAGAAGAACTGGGCACTGGGATTTCCAATGGCCAGTCCCTTTGCAGAAAGCGCACTGGTCTTCTCTAAGGTCTGTGCGTCCACTGTAGGAAGTCAGAGTGCGGTCCTGGGGGAATGTAGTCTTAGGGACGTTTGTCTGGTAGTTTCCCCGGTATTGGTCTCGTCCTATAGTCACCCCCTGCAGTTTGGCAATCATCACCCTCTCTTTTAAGTCTTTCTTCTTTTTCTCTGTCGCCCTATCGTTTTCATTTTTCTGATGCTCATAATATTGGGCCATTTGGAGAATCGCTGTAGGTTTGGAGGCTGCCCAACTACTCTCGCTGGCCTGTAGTTTCTGGGAGATTTCCGATGATAGGCCCTTAACATAATTCTGGACAAACAGATGGTGTCCGGTTGCAGTGGTCATGTCCTGGCCGCTGTAATCGGAGAACACCGTTTCAAACCGGGAGAAGTATTCCGATACATCCTCCTGGGGTTTTTGGCGACAGGCTGTTACTATCGACCAGTCCACTTTCTTTTCTGGGATTAGGGTTTTTAATTTCTCTACGATTTTATCTGGGAGGTCTAGAATGGATTTCAACGGCTTTTGTCCTGGTCCCCGTTGTTTGTCCAGGTCATCGAGTTGTGACCAGGTATGTCCAAACAGCTCAAGGTGGTCGACTTTCCGGATTTGCTTCCACACATCAGCTGGTAGACATAACCCGAAGAACAAGTCGATGTCAGCCAGGGTCATGATCGTTGAACCCAGGGCTGTACCCAATTCAGTATAGAAGGCAGTGGGGTTTTTACGTAGGTCGGGTAGAGATTTCCGGAATGTCAGTATCTCTTGCCGGTCCCACGGCTGGTAGACCCAGTTGTACACTACCCTTCCCTTCGCATCTTGGTTGTTTGCATCATCGTGAGTCCCTGTACCCCTAGGAGGAACCCAGTAAGGGGCAGCCTCACGTATTGGCATCATGGTGTTAGATTGCTCGGTTGGTGGTTCGGTCACTACAGAGGCTGCGGATTTTGCTCCCGGCTTTCGTTCAGTGAGGTGGCGGAAAACCTCAAGCGTACGCGTAAGGAGGTCCGACACATCACACTCGCCCTCATCCCCGATATCGACCTTCCGGTACAGAGTCCTTAGGCTCTCGGGACCTTTGTCTCGATATCGGTCCTCGTATGCATTCAAGACATGATAACACAGTCGTACGGTAAAATGTCGTCTGTGACTCCCTGTATACGAGCTGAACATATCTGTGATGTACTCTTCATCATCCTTCCTTTCTACCAGTGTCCTTGCTATTTTGTCGATCCCCGCTCGCTCATCTTTGTCTAGTCTGTTTGTTCTTGCAGGGCCAGCCCCTCGAGTCTCATGGTCGTCTATCGTTGTTGTGGATGCGGGTTTTAATACAAGGGGTTCGGCTGGCACAGAGGCCATTGGGGCCGACGCTGTGGCGGTACCTTCGTTTGTACCTGGGGGTGGCGCGTGCTGCGCCACGGGTTGAGAAGGGGCATATGGAGGGGGCATGTAGATGATAGGAGGACCTAACAGCAGGTCCTCATTGGCTTGTCGTTTCGAGGGTAAATCAGGGTAGAGCATGGAGGGGGTTCTAACCGGACACTGGCTTGGCGTTTCCATTTCTAGCTTCTGTTTAGCTTTCTCTCTTTCCTTTATCTCTTTTTCTAGTTTCTGAGCAGCTAGGTGGGCTGCTTTTCGCAGCTCTTTTTCCAACCTACTCTCAGTTTTCTTTTTACGTTGTTCAGTTTCTTTTCGCCACATGCCAAAGCTGTCAAGCATAGTAGGTGTTGTTTTGTTTTTACCCAGGGCAGTTTCTAGCGTTTTTATTTTATCATCATCGAAGGATCCTATCAGGGGCCATTGACTTTCTTGACCCTTTTTTGTATATTTATGCCATAGTCTACTATAGGCTATAGCGGTCAATCCATGCTTCATGAACATGTCCTTATTAGGGGTGCCTTCCAGTGGGGCTGGATGGTCCATCTCTAATAAGCGGTCCGGGCTAAACAGGCTACCAATCAGTGGGGAGAAGACAGACATGACGGCTCGTAACGAGGGACTAAAAAGTCAGCACTGCCTATCTTATCACTAGGTGCAAAGACTGGACAGAATATTTCTATTCTACGTTGTTTGCAGGCAGTGAATACCTCACGGATCAAAATAACAAAAGACCAATAAATAACAATGGGGAGAATGAGTAGGTCCGCAAAGATCTGCGTTACCTACCCTTTTCACTATCTGCAAAAAGGGTGGTCTCTTCCCTGTTTGCAGACAGGGAATCTCCAGGAAACAATAGTTTGCGAACAACAGTTCAGTTTCAAGTGATTATTGAGTGGGGGAGAAAAAATAGGCACGGCTGCTGCCCTACCTATCCTCCACTGTTTGCAAAGAGAGAGCCCGTTGTTTCTCCGTTTGCAGACAGTGAATCTCCAAATAGATCAAGATAACAAAAAGACCGATAAATAACAATGGGGAGAATGAGTAGGTCCGCAAAGATCTGCGTTACCTACCCTTTTCACTATCTGCAAAAAGGGTGGTCTCTTCCCTGTTTGCAGACAGGGAATCTCCAGGAAACAATAGTTTTGCGAACAACAGTTCAGTTTCAAGTGATTATTGAGTGGGGGAGAAAAAAATAAGCACGGCTGCTGCCCTACCTATCCTCCACTGCTTGCAAAGAGAGAGACCGTTGTTTCTCCGTTTGCAGACAGTGAATCTCCAAATAAATAAAAAGAGCAATACTAGTATTTTTTAAACAAACAAGCAATCAAACAATTATTTCGCGACTTGTCGTGGTTACACGACCTTACCCGGACCGCATGGACAGTTTCCTGTCTTCCGAGTCCAGCGCCCGATCGTCCTCTCTTCTTCGTTATCCTCGCGGCACTCCTGATGGTTCCCAGTCAGGACCGTAGATCACTCGAGAGAGGTCTGTTCGGAACCAGTGAAGTTCGGATGATCGGCTGTCAGACGAGGGTCTATCGGACAGACGCGTTCCCGATCGTTGCAGTCGTTCACTTTGTCGTCAGGACCTCTCCCACTGGATCCATGGGTCGCTGATGGGCCCCACGCTTGGGACGCCAATTGTAGAAAATAAATGGGGGGCACTACCAACCAGAATATAAGATCCTTAAGTATTGCCCGGCGGTGTCGCCTCTTGAACCCACAAAGAAGTTAAACTATTGAAGAGGCAGGCGCTGGAGACTGGAAGGCAGGAAACAAGGATTTTATTCTCTCCGGAGGAGAACACAACGAAACGGACAGAAGGTATCGTTCTGAGGTGCTCTAACTGCATCCCTGAGGCCTGGCCTCTTATACACACGTTTATCTGTTTATTGCATGTAACACATTTTCGTCGATACTTTGATGTACGGAAAGACATCCTTAGAATCCCCCCCTTCCCAGCCCGTTCCCACGCAAGATTACAGTGGAAGTCCCCGCCCCGTTCACAACAGGTGATGATCATCGCGCAGCTGGATATTCCGCCGATTCACGGAGTGTGTGGGGTTCGATCGGATCTCGTGGGATGGGGGGGGGGCTTTGATCATCTCGGGGGTCCTTTGAGGAGGGAAGCTTTCTATTGTACGGGGAGGGGCAAGGGATTGGTATCGGCAGAGCTGGGTGCCGGCCTGGGAACGGGGAAGACAAACGGGCACACGGGGAAATGGGGTTTGCATCAAAGGGCCGGGGATCATAAATGGGAAGAGGGGAGGTGTCGCGCTGGGAACAGGACGAGGGTCTGGGGCAGAGCAGCGCTGAAGAGGGGTTTTATGATTCGCGGCAGGTGCAGGCAGGGGGGTTGTCAGTATGCGGGGGATGCCGGCGAAGTTAGGAGTGGGAGAGAGGCGCGCTGGCTCTCGGCGGGAGCAGGGAAGCCATGGTGTTCAAAATGGCGGCTGTTTTACGCGCACAAAAAGGTTAAGGAGAGCAAGAGGGCGCCGATAATGTTGACGGTTTCAGCCTACTTTCAACAGGTCAGCTATTTCTAGATGGATGCAGATAATTTCAGCCGCGGGCCGTGGATGGAGTTACGGTGGGACAGGGAGGCGGGGAAGGGGAGGGGCAGGGTGGAGGGACCTAAAAACCAGCATATGGATAATTGCAGGTAAGTACACAATTAAATTATTAAAACGAATTTCGTAGCGCGCACTGCATCGCAAAATGAGATGCTGTGCGCGCTACGAATGTTGTTTTATTAATTAAATTGTGTACTTACCTGCAATTATCCATATGTCAGTTTTTAGGTCCCTCCACCCTGCCCCTCCCCCTCCCCGCCTCCCTGCCCCACCGTAACTACCTCCACGCCCCGCGGCTGGATAATTTCAAATGACAGCAGTCCCTTCCTTGATGGGTGGGGCGAAGGGTGGACTTCTGACCCAAGTAGCAAATACACCAGGGATAAATGTCATGAAGTTTTTTAATCCTTCTCCCCAGTTCCATATTCTATTAGGTGATGGTTTAGGTGATTGGGACATGCTGCTGAATAACTATTATAATAATAATTTTACAGGAAATATGGCTTCAGTTGCAGAGCATTTAGAAAGGGAAATCACCATGATTAGTGAATCACATTAGAAATACACTTATATTTTGTGTCTGGGTGATTATAATGTACACTGTTGTGACAATATGACAGCATCTGTGTGTGAAATAGCTGATACCGAGGGGGATCTAACCCTCCATTTTTCACTCATAGTGAATATGGTAATTTACGCCAGAGGTTTGTAATAATTAGAAATCTTGAGATAACCAATAAGCCAGATCCAGATATGGGCTTACTCCCAGTCAGGGTCCACCATAGATTTCATACTAGCTTCTGAACCACTCTGTGGAAGAATAACACAAGCCGAGCCATCCTTTTCTCCATTTAGTGATTATGCTGCCCTTTCCTGCCCCATAGCATGGATGACAGGTAATAACCCAGCAACTGATAAAGTACCCAAGCCATTTTAGCAAGGTAGAACGGCTACTCATTGAAATGGGCAAAGATTATTAAAGACTGGGGGCCAGATGTAAGTAAATGTCATTTACCGATTTTTAAATACCGAATTTTACCGATTCGGTATTAAAAAATCGGTAAATGAGATGTAGGTAAAAATCGGTAATTTTTACCGAATCGGTAAAAGTCGGTATCGGACTTTCTGTAATTACCGAATCGGCAAATACTGAATCGGTAAATCCCGAATCGGCAAGCAAAAGTGAAAGCAATGGAATCAGCCAATCAGGTGCCACCACCCTCCCCTACCCTACCAGGGAGTGTCAACCCAGGCAGCTGCAACTCATTAGAAGGTTCTGGAGAGGCAGTCAGAGCTGAGCAGAGAGACAGAGCAGCAGGGAGAGATTTGTTTGCAGTGAAAGAGAGTAATAATGGCAAGCAGCACAGAGAGCCAGAAGGCTGAAAGAAAACAAAAATTAAAGTTCAGCAGCATGGAGCTGCAGGTACTGGTGGAGGAAGTGGTGAGGGTCCACAAACAGCTTTTTGGCAGGCTGTCCCTCACAGTACCAGAGTCAGCCAAAAGAAAACTGTGGCTTGCCATAGGGGAGAAGGTGAATGCTGTGGGTGTGACCAGCAGGAGCCAAGAGGACCTGAAGAAAAGATTTTACGACCTCAGGAGCCTCACCAAAAAAAAAATGGCAGAGATCCACAAGCAGGCTGGTGTGACCGGTGGAGGATAGAACCCAGCGCCCCCCCCTGACTGACCTTGAGGAACTGGTGGCCTCAACCATCGAGCCTGACAGTGTTGTGGGAGTAGGAGATGTGGACAGCTCAGCCAGAGCTACTAGAAAAGGTAAGAGGCTTGCGCAGCATGACACCCCAAAGCAAACTGCTTCCCTTTAGCCTTTGTGTACAGGCCAACCCCAGTCCAGTACTGCTAGCACTATACACGAGCAATGCATTAGGGGAAATGTAGTCAGCAAATGTAGGACCACATGTAAGTGCACAGAAAACAGCAAGGCATTGAAAGCCAATCAGAGTAATGAAAGTGAAATGTGCAATGCATTTATTGTAGTGACTGTAAGACAATAGCACTCAGTGTACATACGATTCTTTATACCTAGGGCCAACATCAGGCAGTGGACCATCTGCATCACAAGGAACTGCACCAGCGAGGGAGGAGAGTGTTGAGGCAGGGCCAAGCACCGCAGAAGCCTCGCAGGAGGACGAACACGCCACTGCCATCTCCCATGAGGATGACACTCTTCGTCCCCTTGTGTTTCCCCACTCCCCACACCTTTCCCAATCCCCCCCATTGGTGTTCTCACCTGAGAACTCCCCATCACGGTCCCTGACAACACCTGCTACCTCACCAGACAGGAGGAGAAATGTGGCCCCACTGAGAGTCATGGCGGGAGGTGAGGGTGAGGCTCCAGCAACCATACTAGTCATTCCTACTGCACAGGTGTGCACCCATCAGTCCAGCAGCACTCGCAGCTGCCAACGCACTCCCAGCAGTGCAGGTCCACCTGGAGAGGGCACTGTGTTCTGTGGCCTTGAGGGGAGCATGGTGCGCATCCAGCGCATGCAGGGGAAATCGATTAAGGCCTGCCACCGCCAATTTCGAATCCTAAATCAGCAAATGGGAGACATGGGCAAGGGCATCAGTGATTTAGTGGAAACCAACAGGGAGGTTGCAAAGACCAACAGTGACATTGCATCTGGAATGCTTCACATGACCACGGCCATCAACCAGCTGTGCGCACAAATGGATACCCAGGAGCACACAAGGCGCAGGGATGCGCGTGTGCACAACAGGGCTATGAACCGGCTGGCCACGGCAACATCCCAGCTATGCCGTAGGGGCGTCAACATGCAGGAGAGCCTCACGCAGAACACAGCGGAGGTAACCAGGGGCATGGCCAGGATCACCAGTGCCCTGGAGGTCATGATCATCTCCCATACTGCTGTGAATCCTGCCCTGGACGTGGCTGAGGCAGACGACAGCAGCAGCCGCAGCAGCCCGGCTAGCGCAGTTGTTGAGCCACGCCGGAGTACCAGGCGCTCAGCTGAGCCTGCAGGCCATGCTGAAGGGAGTGAGCAACACCCCAGTGGCTCTGCGAAGCGCGGCCGCAAATGACATTGACAGTGTGGGTGAGGCAACCTGGGACATTAGCAGTCCCCACGTTCAAATACTTATTTTTTGTTCCACATCAGTGCATGAACGTTGTGGCAACATTAAAAATCGTTTTTCACATTCACAACCTGTCTGTGTCTCTTTACTCACTCAGAAATAGTTGTCTGTAATCTCCTCACGTCTGTATCTGCCATCACTTGGTGTTGACACTCCAGCAGGTTGGGTTTCTGGCACAGCATTGTCGTCATCATGATCCTCGTAGTCTGACAACTCCACCTCAGTGCCCTTCTCCACAGCAAGGTTGTGCAACATGGCACAGGCAGCAATTATCTTACAGCAGGTGATGGGGGTATACTGCCTTGTACCTCCACTCTTGTGCAAGCATCTGAATCTGATTTTCCATATGCCAAAGGTCCATTCTACTACATTCCTTGTGCTTTTGTGGGCCCGGTTATACCTCCTTTGGCTGGGTGTGGAGGGGTTGAGGTAGGGAGTGAGGATAAATGAACGTAGGGCATATGCACTGTCTCCTAAAAGGGAAATGGGAATACAAAACTCACATGCATACTTGTTATTCTTACTGCAATAGGTGTTGAAGGGGTCGCACACTATGTCTTACCTAGGAGGTATCCTTCGCCAAATTCCCCTGCAGACAGCCGTGCATAGATGCCGCTGTTCTGAAAAATATAGGAGTTGTGGGTACTCCCAGGGAGTTTCGCAACAAGGTCTGTGATGAACTTTGAATTGCAAATCACCTGTACATTGATGGTGTGGGTGGATTTCCTATTCCTGTAGATGTATTCTGTGGCAGCAGGGGGACAAATGGGGATGTGCGTGCCATCAATGCAGTCGATGATATGGGGAAATCTAGCCATCTGGTAGAACTCAGATTTGGTTTGAACCAGTTCAGCATGGGTGGCTGGAAAAGAAATGTAATGCTCCATCCTGTGCAACATGGTGTCAAGGAATTTGTGAAAAAACCTTGAGAAGCTGCTCTGGGTCACCCCACCCACCGCAGCAACCACGCTCTGGTAGCTCCCAGACGCGAGCAGGTGGAGGCTGCACAGCACCTGTACATGGGGTGGAATTGCATGTGCCCTTGGGGTAGTGTGCTCCAACAGTGGTTGTAGGTCCCTGATGAGGTCCAAGATGGTGTCTGGAGCCAACCTGTACCTCTGCAGTATCTCTTCCTCTGTGAGCATGAACAGGGTCACCCTCTGCCTGTAGACCTGCTCCTGTCTCAGCCATTCCCTCTCTCATTCCTCCTGTAGCCGTAGCCGTCTTGCGATGACATAAAATGCCGCCATTGTGCAAACAGAATTGCATTTTGGGTCCATTTTTATAGGCTGCACCTGGTTACCACCTGAATTGAATCCATGGTAAATACCGACTCTTAAATACCGAATTTGAAGCAAATTCGGTATTTCAGAGCTTACCTACATCTCAATCTTCAATTTTACCTATTCTTAATTACCGATTTGGTATTTTACAGATTCTGTAAGTTTACCGATTCGGTAAATTTTCCGATTCGGCAAATATTCTGAATCGGTATTTTTCCAAATCGGTAAATATTCCGATTCGGTAAATATTCCGATTCGGTATTTTACCGAATAGGTAAATATTCCGATTCGGTAAATGTACCGATTTGGCCAAATTTCTATCACCACTGTAAGGTAAAAGGTCCACCCATGCGAATTAGATAATGGCCCATAAAGAGTCCAACATTTTCAATACACACAATGGAGCTCACCAAGGAGCGACAGAAAGGTCACACGGTACAGTTAATTTCAAATATGAAAGTACAAAATCTTTATTTTATTTTCATCATCTTTTTTTAGGACACATTTTAACTCAAGGATTTTTCAGCATAATACATTCAAAGATTAACTCATAAAATATGCATCAATAAATACACAATACAGACACCCCACATCCCCTCTCAACATGTACACACATTCTTCTCTTTCAAACACTCATACACATACGTTGCTTAGCCAAACACTCTATATACATTCCTCAATGTAATCCCCAGAATGACAACAAGAATAGGGTCCTGTGGAATCTTCGTAGCAAGCTGCTTGAGAGTCCAGGTTGATAGGGCAGGACCCCAGAAACACGTAGTGCCAACGCGCGTTTCGGTGCAAGGCCAGATATTGTGGGCGCACCTTCATTAGGGCTCTCACGCCGAGGGAGTGGGGAGGACACAACACATTAGAAATTACCCGTGACCAATCTATTGTAAGCAAAAAAGTTTGTTTTAGATTTAGGGTCAGCAACCTCATACATTGTTCAACAATTATACACAGTGATATTTCATATATACAAGATCCCAACTAGGGCCTCGTGATTTTCATAGGGTCTACAGACTCGAGTAATATTTTACGCAAATTTCATTCAGTTATATATACATATAATACAGTTCCACATTGTATGAGCTCTTATATATAACAGTTTGTTATGAAGCATCGCTCCAAAACTGGTGAGCTCCAAAGTTGCTAACAGGTACTACAATATTACAATAAAAGACATTTAATCAATACACTGGAGGAAATCCCTAGAAACATGAAATATAGGACATCTCATACATCACACATCATACATACACCATATTTACTCAAAATTAGTTGCGTGGTCCAAAGGCAACATTTGAGAAAAGGGAAAAAGAGACCATTCTTCAACAGAATATATAATGAACTTAATTTTCAAAGTGCTAATTTTACCTCTACTACTCGTTTCTAGGTCAGGATGTCACTGCTGTATAAATGACTGTCAATATCATAGGCCCAAAGGAGGTGAAGGTAGGAGCAAACTCATCAAGTTGGAACCTGGCAAGGATTAGGCAAGAGTGGAAATGTTTCTGCAGAGTTCAAAGGATACTAAAGAAATACAACTTAACACAGAAGCAGCCTGCACACAGTCATCCTAAGAAGAGTTACCCGCTGTTGAAGTTTCTTTCAGCAGAGCGTTTTTCAAAATCTCATATGGAGCTTTGCTTCATATTCCAGGCGGCATCGTCTAAATTGGTGCCTAAACACAGAGTGCACCCGTAAGTCATAGCTCGTTCAGTAACTCGCTCGATGTAACATGTCATTCAACATAATGAAAAGTCAGCATGCTAATTTACAGAGCGTTACAACGTCGCCTAATTCTGCATTTTATTTACAAAAGGGCGAAAAGAAACAGTCACAATAAAACCCGTTAGAATTCAGCGAAAGGCAGCTGCTTAATTATGCTGGTTCCACAATAAAAAGACGAGGATAATAAAACATACCAGAAGGTTTAACGGTACGAAGAATACTTCGCAAATCAAGACAGTCGATAACGGGGAATAGGCTGAATTTTCGCATATAATTCTGAACGCCACGTGTTCTGCAAAAAAAATAAAAAATAAAGAGAACACAAAAACGGGTGAAAACATAGAAGCTATGCACGGTTTTCACCAATATTCTAAGGTCAACGATCATTAGATTACATAGCATCCGCCGCAAGGTTACTGGAAATTCAGAGATACAAGCCGAGAAAGGCAATCCTCATAACAGCAAAATGCCCTCAAGAGCCCGTATTCACTATCGTCACAAAAGAGGGGGATTGTTTTTATCTGCCAACCCTACACGTACCTTTTTTGACTGGAGTCAGGAGATGAATGTATAGCTCTCTCCTCTCGGGACCGGGTCCTCGCGGGTTTCAGCCGACCTAAACTCACGGCTTCCCGCCGTTTAAAAAGGTTAAAGACCCGCCCCTCCTCCATGATTTGAAACGATCTTGCCCGCCCCTCTCACGTTCTTTCGGGTCTGCAGAAAAACCCGGAGAGGAGCAAACGTTTAATCGGTCCACGGAACCACAATAACAGTCGGTCCGTGGATGCTGACACCTCTACCGATGATCATGCAGGAAAGGCAAACTGCTGACTTAATAACGTGAGATCCAACACTCTGCACCCTATTTAGCTAGATCTTTTGGGGAGTTCAGATCGAGGTTACACGTTTCTGCCACAAAAAAGAGGCGAAGTAACCACAGAAGAAAGGCCATTTATTTCTTACAGAATGGCATTTTCCCAGGGACACCAGTCATTCAAACCTGTCCTAACCGAGTCAAGGAGGAAAATCCAGAAAACTTCTCTTTTCCTCCTTATCACTGTCACGTCTTTACCAGGGATAACGCCGATCTTTTCGAGTATATGCCATCTGAGGTCAGAGTCACTGTGATTGGCAGTGCCCCAATGGGCTTCTAGCGGTGCCCCACTTTTTAGATTGCGAATACTGGATTTGTGCTCACCAATCCTGGTTCTGCACTCGCGTCCAGTCTCACCCACATAAGGGAGCCCACAGGGGCAAATGATGACATAGATAATATTTGCGGTCTGACAGTTACTCATGCCATTTAGTTTAATGGTCCGATTACCGATCTGTAGCGTGCTGCCTGTCAATGCCTGAGGGCAAGCTTGGCAATTCCCACAGCGGTGGTTCCCAACCACAGGGGGAAGACCCAGCAATCCACTTTGCTTAGAAACCATAATGGTTTTTACAGTTCCTTTAACCAGATGATTACGCAGATTTGTGTTGCGTCGAAATGCAAAGATGGGTTTGGGAATCTGTTTTTCCGAATCATTCGCGTTAAGAATATGCCACAGTGAGTTGACTACTTGTCGGATTTTGTTATTCATCGCCCAATGCTTCGTAATGCATACAAGGCACTCAGAGTCAGTGCGGTCTCGCTCCCGGAACATACTGTCCCTGTTGAAATATCTCGCTCTCTTAAAAGATTCTCTAATCAAGCGGCGAGGATATCCCCTCCGGGATAGCTTCTCTTTTAGGATATCCGACTGGTAGAGAAAATCGCTCAAAAGAGAACAATTTCTCCTTAGTCTGAGGAATTGACTAAATGGTATGGAATCGCGCTGACTGCGCGGATGAAAGCTTCCATACTCAAGGAGCGTGTTCTTCGCCGTAGGTTTTGTGTAAAGGGAGACATAAAGAGCGCCCTCCGCATGTCTTACCCACACATCAAGGAACTCCACTTGGGTACAGCTAACATTGGCTGTAAAGTGCAGATTTGGATCAGCAGCGTTGATCCATTCCACGAATTCATCCAGGGAAGCCTGGTCGCCACTCCAGATGAAAAAAATATCATCGATGAAGCGCGACCAGGCTCGAATATTCTCAAATAATTGTGCTATCTCGTTATAGATATTAGTTGTTTCGAAATGGCCCATATACAGACACGCCACACTGGGGGCACAGGAGGCCCCCATGCTCACTCCCTTGACTTGGTGGAAGTACTGTCCATTAAATCCGAAATAGTTTTCTCCAAGAACAATTCTGAGAAAATTTATTATGGTGGCTGCATTAGAAAGGTGGGCCCTATCAGTAACAATCTCATCCACAACGGCCAAGGCTCCCTCCTGAGGTATGTTTGAATATAAGGACTCAAGGTCCATGGTTACCAACAGCTCAGTTTCAGAATTAAACGGAAGATTTTCAACTTTCGAAATAAAGTGACCAGTGTCCCTGACAAATGACGGAAGTTCACTAACCAGGGGCTTCAGAAATGTATCAATATATTTTGATAAAGGTTCCGTAGCAGCCCCAATTGTGGAAACAATGGGGCGCATAGGAGGATCCTCCCTGTTCTTGTGGACTTTTGGCAGCCCATATATAATGGGCATTCTCGTATAAGATGGCGTGAGATACTCAGCTTCTTTAGTACAAATATGTCCCACATCCACGGACTCTGTTACTAAACGAAGGATACGTCGTTTCAGAGCTTCCTCTGGATTCTTAAGTATTCGACGATAGTGGGCATCTGAGGAAAGTAGGGAGTTCATTTTATCAATGTATGTGGAGGTCTTAAAAACCACAATCCCCCCGCCTTTGTCACAAGGCTTGATGGTAAGTTCGGAACAATCACCAAGTTCTCTCAGGGCCAGGTTTTCATCACCCGAGAGATTACTTGTGGTGTGAGGGACAGATTTCAAAACTTTATTCAATTTGTTGAAGACAGCCTTCTCAAAGACCCCAACTTCTGGTCCTATAACATCAAGACTCGGGGTGAAGTTGGAAGGAGGTTTTAAACCTGAAACATTGTCAGCGTCATCAGGAGAGGGTCGAGAGAGAAAGAACTTCTTTAAACGAATCTTTCTGAAGAAGGTATGAATATCTTTCATTAATTCAAATTTGCCAAATCTAGTAGTAGGGACAAAGGAAAGACCATGAGAGAGAAGGGCCATGGATTCAGCAGAAATATCAGTTCCTGATAAGTTAAAAACTGGGATGTTACTTACCTTCTCCAATATTGGGTATTTCTGGTCTGAATGTATCTCTGAGGACGGCCCTGGCCCTGGTTGAATTGTGGTCGATTCCTTGGTCTGAGGTTGCCTCCTCGATTCGATAAAAAATGGTCCTGGCCATTAGGTCTTTCAAAGTGATCTTGGCGTTGTTGGAAGCCACCGTTGTAATGGGGATCTTGGTTAGGGCCACTTTCACCAGCTGAATCCGTGGTATCGGAGAACGTCTGAACCCTCCTATTGTTCCCTCTCGGGTTAGTCTGATATCTATTTCCATTGTCAGAGTTAGAATAAAATTCAGGGTTTAGATAGGGGTAGGCCTTTTCTTGAGAGAATAAGCGTACATCCTTTTTGAATTTCTCCATCTTTCTTTTAAAAAGATACTCAGCAAAGGAGTCAATTTCTTGGCTGATTTCTTCAAGTTTCTGTTTACCCAGATCAACTGCATTTTCTTTTTTCAGTTTCTCCTCGAGCTCCTCTATTTCTTTAGCTAGTGTAGATAGTACCTCGCGCGCAGTCTCTACAATGAGCATCATATAATCGCGCGAGCATCTGTTAGAAATCAGAGCCCATTTCTCAATAAAATGCCGCAGCTCCACAAATAGTCCAGGGATATTCCTGACCCTGAGGCCGATAGGAATAGTTCCGGCCTTCAAGTAGTCTAGTATGAACTTTGCGTGGGCCTCTGTGCGAAGAGATTTCTTTTTGAGGTTGAGTAATTTATTCCACTCACCATCTATCCCTTTTGAGAGGGTAAAATGGTTACTAGATCTCTCGGTTGCGCCGATCATACGCGCAAAATAATCATCCGAAAATCCGAAAGTCTTAATACTTTCCATGCTCTCAGCCGGTACAGGTAGAGCATCTCAAGTGCTCTACCTGTACCGGCTGAGAGCATGGAAAGTATTAAGACTTTCGGTTTTTCGGATGATGGTTTTGCGCGTATGATCGGCGCAACCGAGGGAGCTAGTAACCATTTTACCCTCTCAAAAGGGATAGATGGTGAGTGGAATAAATTACTCAACCTCAAAAAGAAATCTCTTCGCACAGAGGCCCACACAAAGTTCATACTAGACTACTTGAAGGCCGGAACTATTCCTATCGGCCTCAGGGTCTGGAATATCCCTGGACTATTTGTGGAGCTGCGGCATTTTATTGAGAAATGGGCTCTGATTTCTAACAGATGCTCGCGCGATTATATGATGCTCATTGTAGAGACTGCGCGCGAGGTACTATCTACACTAGCTAAAGAAATAGAGGAGCTCGAGGAGAAACTGAAAAAAGAAAATGCAGTTGATCTGGGTAAACAGAAACTTGAAGAAATCAGCCAAGAAATTGACTCCTTTGCTGAGTATCTTTTTAAAAGAAAGATGGAGAAATTCAAAAAGGATGTACGCTTATTCTCTCAAGAAAAGGCCTACCCCTATCTAAACCCTGAATTTTATTCTAACTCTGACAATGGAAATAGATATCAGACTAACCCGAGAGGGAACAATAGGAGGGTTCAGACGTTCTCCGATACCACGGATTCAGATGGTGAAAGTGGCCCTAACCAAGATCCCCATTACAACGGTGGCTTCCAACAACGCCAAGATCACTTTGAAAGACCTAATGGCCAGGACCATTTTTTATCGAATGGGGGAGGCAACCTCAGACCAAGGAATCGACCACAATTCAACCAGGGCCAGGGCCGTCTTCAGAGATACATTCAGACCAGAAATACCCAATATTGGAGAAGGTAAGTAACATCCCAGTTTTTAACTTATCAGGAACTGATATTTCTGCTGAATCCATGGCCCTTCTCTCTCATGGTCTTTCCTTTGTCCCTACTACTAGATTTGGCAAATTTGAATTAATGAAAGATATTCATACCTTCTTCAGAAAGATTCGTTTAAAGAAGTTCTTTCTCTCTCGACCCTCTCCTGATGACGCTGACAATGTTTCAGGTTTAAAACCTCCTTCCAACTTCACCCCGAGTCTTGATGTTATAGGACCAGAAGTTGGGGTCTTTGAGAAGGCTGTCTTCAACAAATTGAATAAAGTTTTGAAATCTGTCCCTCACACCACAAGTAATCTCTCGGGTGATGAAAACCTGGCCCTGAGAGAACTTGGTGATTGTTCCGAACTTACCATCAAGCCTTGTGACAAAGGCGGGGGGATTGTGGTTTTTAAGACCTCCACATACATTGATAAAATAAACTCCCTACTTTCCTCAGATGCCCACTATCGTCGAATACTTAAGAATCCAGAGGAAGCTCTGAAACGACGTATCCTTCGTTTAGTAACAGAGTCCGTGGATGTGGGACATATTTGTACTAAAGAAGCTGAGTATCTCACGCCATCTTATACGAGAATGCCCATTATATATGGGCTGCCAAAAGTCCACAAGAACAGGGAGGATCCTCCTATGCGCCCCATTGTTTCCACAATTGGGGCTGCTACGGAACCTTTATCAAAATATATTGATAAATTTCTGAAACCCCTGGTTAGTGAACTTCCGTCATTTGTCAGGGACACTGGTCACTTTATTTCGAAAGTTGAAAATCTTCCGTTTAATTCTGAAACTGAGCTGTTGGTAACCATGGACCTTGAGTCCTTATATTCAAACATACCTCAGGAGGGAGCCTTGGCCGTTGTGGATGAGATTGTTACTGATAGGGCCCACCTTTCTAATGCAGCCACCATAACAAATTTTCTCAGAATTGTTCTTGGAGAAAACTATTTCGAATTTAATGGACAGTACTTCCACCAAGTCAAGGGAGTGAGCATGGGGGCCTCCTGTGCCCCCAGTGTGGCGTGTCTGTATATGGGCCATTTCGAAACAACTAATATCTATAACGAGATAGCACAATTTTTTGAGAATATTCGAGCCTGGTCGCGCTTCATCGAGGATATTTTTTTCATCTGGAGTGGCGACCAGGCTTCCCTGGATGAATTCGTGGAATGGATCAACGCTGCTGATCCAAATCTGCACTTTACAGCCAATGTTAGCTGTACCCAAGTGGAGTTCCTTGATGTGTGGGTAAGACATGCTGAGGGCGCTCTTTATGTCTCCCTTTACACGAAACCTATGGCAAAGAACACGCTCCTTGAGTATGGAAGTTTTCATCCGCGCAGTCAGCGCGATTCCATACCACTTAGTCAATTCCTCAGACTAAGGAGAAATTGTAATCTTTTGAGCGATTTTCTCTACCAGTCGGATATCCTAAAAGAGAAGCTATCCCGGAGGGGATATCCTCGCCGCTTGATTAGAGAATCTTTTAAGAGAGCGAGATATTTCAACAGGGACAGTATGTTCCGGAAGAGAGACCGCACTGACTCTGAGTGCCTTGTATGCATTACGAAGCATTGGGCGATGAATAACAAAATCCGACAAGTAGTCAACTCACTGTGGCATATTCTTAACGCAAATGATTCGGAAAAACAGATTCCCAAACCCATCTTTGCATTTCGACGCAACAAAAATCTGCGTAATCATCTGATAAAAGGAACTGTAAAAACCATTATGGTTTCTAAGCAAAGTGGATTGCTGGGTCGTCCCCCTGTGGTTAGGAACCACCACTGTGGGAATTGCCAAGCTTGCCCTCAGGCGTTGACAGACAGCACGCTACAGATCGGTAATCGGACCATTAAACTAAATGGCATGAGTAACTGTCGGACCGCAAATATTATCTATGTCATCATTTGCCCCTGTGGGCTCCCTTATGTGGGTGAGACTGGACGCGAGTGCATAACCAGGATTGGTGAGCACAAATCCAGTATTCGCAATCTAAAAAGTGGGGCACCGCTAGTAGCCCATTGGGGCACTGCCAATCACAGTGACTCTGACCTCAGATGGTCTATACTCGAAAAGATCCGCGTTATCCCTGGCAAAGACGTGACAGTGATAAGGAGGAAAAGAGAAGTTTTCTGGATTTTCCTCCTTGACTCAGTTAGGACAGGTTTGAATGACTGGTGTCCCTGGGAAAATGCCATTCTGTAAGAAATAAATGGCCTTTCTTCTGTGGTTACTTCGCCTCTTTTTTGTGGCAGAAACGTGTAACCTCGATCTGAACTCCCCAAAAGATCTAGCTAAATAGGGTGCAGAGTGTTGGATCTCACGTTATTAAGTCAGCAGTTTGCCTTTCCTGCATGATCATCGGTAGAGGTGTCAGCATCCACGGACCGACTGTTGTTGTGGTTCCGTGGACCGATTAAACGTTTGCTCCTCTCCGGGTTTTTCTGCAGACCCGAAAGAACGTGAGAGGGGTGGGCTAGATCGTTTCAAATCATGGAGGAGGGGCGGGTCTTTAACCTTTTTAAACGGCGGGAAGCCGTGAGTTTAGGTCGGATGAAACCCGCGAGGACCCGGTCCCGAGAGGAGAGATCTATACATTCATCTCCTGACTCCAGTCAAAAAAGGTACGTGTAGGGTTGGCAGATAAAAACAATCCCCCCCTTTTGTGACAATAGTGAATACGGGCTCTTGAGGGCATTTTGCTGTTATGAGGGTTGCCTTTCTCGGCTTGTATATCTGAATTTCCGGTAACCTTGCGGCGGATGCTATGTAATCTAATGATCGTTGACCTTAGAATATTGGTGAAAACCGTGCATAGCTTCTATGTTTTCACCCGTTTTTGTGTTCTCTTTTTTAACACGTGGCGTTCAGAATTATATGCGAAATTTCAGCCTATTCCCCGTTATCGACTGTCTTGATTTGCGAAGTATTCTTCGTACCGTTAAACCTTCTGGTATGTTTTATTATGCTCGTCTTTTTAGGTTATTGTGGAACAAGCATAATTAAACAGCTGCCTTTCGCTGAATTCTAACGGGTTTTAATGTGACTGTTTCTTTTCGCCCTTTTGTAAATAAAATGCAGAATTAGGCGACGTTGTAACGCTCTGTAAATTAGCATGCTGACTTTTAATTATGTTGAATGACACGTTACATCGAGCGAGTTACTGAACGAGAAATGACTTACGGGTGCACTCTGTGTTTAGGCACCCATATAGACGATGCCGCCTGGAATATGAAGCAAAGCTCCATATGAGATTTTGAAAAACGCTCTCCTGAAAGAAACTTCAACAGCGGGTAAGTCTTCTTAGGATGACTGTGTGCAGGCGGCTTCTGTGTTAAGTTGTATTTCTTTAGTATCCTTTGAACTCTGCAGAAACATTTCCACTCTTGCCTAATCCTTGCCAGGTTCCAACTTGATGAGTTTGCTCCTAACGTCACCTCCTTTGGGCCTATGATATTGACAGTCATTTATACAGCAGTGACATCCTGACCTAGAAACGAGTAGTAGAGGTAAAATTAGCACTTTGAAAATTGAGTTCATTATATATTCTGTTGGAGAATGGTCTCTTTTTACCTTTTCTCAAATGTTGCCTTTGGACCACGCAAATAATTGTGAGTAAATATGGTGTATGTATGATGTGTGATGTATGAGATGTCCTATATTTCATGCTTCTAGGGATTTCCTCCAGTGTATTGATTACATGTCTTTTATTGTAATATTATAGTACCTGTTAGCAACTTTGGAGCTCACCAGTCTTGGAGCGATGCTTCATAACAAACTGTTATATATAAGAGCTCATACAATGTGGAACTGTATTATATGTATATATAACTGAATGAAATTTGCGTACAATATTACTCGAGTCTATAGACCCTATGAAAATCATGAGGCCCTAGTTGGGATCTTGTATATATGAAATATCACTGTATATAATTGTTGAACAATGTATGAGGTTGCTGACCCTAAATCTAAAACAAACTTTTTTGCTTACAATAGATTGGTCATGGGTAATTTCTAATGTGTTGTGTCCTCCCCACTCCCTCGGCGTGAGAGCCCTGATAAAGGTGCGCCCACAATATCTGGCCTTGCACCGAAACGCGCGTTGGCACTACGTGTTTCTTGGGTCCTGCCCTATCAACCTGGACTCTCCAGCAGCTTGCTACGAAGATTCCACAGGACCCTATTCTTGTTGTTATGTTAATGTTATGTTAAAACAATTTTTATAGCGCTACTAACACCTGAAGGTTTCTTGGCACTTGTGCTGAAGAGACAGAAAGAAAATGAGGGACAGAGCTAATTGTAAGCCTCAGTAAACAAAAAAGTTTTAAGGAGGGATCTGAACCTAAAATAGGAGGAAGACAGCCTTAGAGGGAGGGGAAGGGCATTCCAGAAAAAAGGAGCTAAGAAAGAAAACCTAAGTCCGCCATGTTTCTTCCTCTTGAATCTCGGGACTGATAGCAAAGCCAGTTGGGAAGAGCGAAGATTGCGCGGGGAGACATATGGGTGAAGAAGAGAGGAAATGAAAGAGGGGCCACCGCCTGCAAGGGATTTAAAAATTATGCAGCCTAATTTAAACTTGCAGCGTGCAGTGACCGGGAGCCAGTGAAGACTTTTTAAAAGAGGACGAACATGTTGGTGTCTGGGTTGTCGGAAAATGAGACGCGCGGCCTGATTTTGGATCAGCTGGAGTCTCTTGGCTTGGTAGTCAGGAATGCCTACGTAGAGCGCGTTGGCGTAGTCGAGTCTCGAAATGACTAACGCCAACAAGGCCAAGGTAAGGGCTTCGGTAGTGAGGAGGCGGGAAATTTTGTGAATCTTCCTAAGCTGAAAGTGACTGGAGGACACTACCGCGCTGACTTGGGGTTTCATAGAGAGATCGCTGCTTATGATACCCCCCAGACTTTTGGCTGAGTTCACTGGGCAGGGGGGGTTACCTAGACTGGACGGCCAAAAAGAAGGTTGCCAGGGGTTAGAAGGCCCCCCGACAAGAACCAGCTCGGTCTTGTCGGGGTTGAGCTTAAGATGGTTTGAGCTCATCCAGTTGCTGATAAAACAAAGGGTGGTTTGAAAAGTGGAGATTGATTCATCCGAGGGGTCGATGGTAAAGACCAGTTGAATGTCATCCGCGTAATTAAACGCGGTGACATTCAACCTGCGGAGAGAACGGATCAAGGGAGCCAAATACAAATTAAAAAGGAGTGGGGACAAGGAGGAACCCTGCGGGACTCCGCAGGTCAGCCCGACCTGGCCTGCTGAAAATTGGGACAGTCTGACTGCCTGTTGGCGTCCAGACAGAAAAGAGCGGATCCAGTCAAGGGCGGTGCTCTGGATGACGGCCTCTCCGACACGGTCGACAAGAATGCCATGGTCGACCGTGTCGAAGGCGGCCGACAGATCCAAGAGCACCAGGGCCTGACAGATGTTAACGTCGGCCCCTCTGCGCAGCTCCTCCATTACAGAGAGTATCACAGCCTCTGTGGAGTGCGCAGGTCTGAACCCAGCTTGTTGGGAGTCCAAGAAACAAGATTCCTCAATAAAGGAGCTGAGAGTCTGGGTGACGTGTGACTCCAGAACCTTACTGAGGAAAGGGAGGAGAGATATGGGCCGAAAATTGCTCATAATAGAAGGGTCTGCCGAGGGTTTTTTTAAGATGGCCACCACCTCTGCCTGCTTAAAGGAGCAGGGGACCTCACCCATGGCAAGAGAGTTGTTCAACAGGGCCAGGGGGGGTTCGGGGCAGGCAGTGAAGGCTTCACGAAGGACAGTGGGAGGGCAGCAGTCACTAGGAGAGCCAGAGGAGACTTTATGTAGGAGGGTAAGGAAGCCTTCCTTCGTGATGGGAGGGATCTGGGTTAAAATGTTGGAGTCTGATGGGGAACAAAAAGCCACAAGCAGAGGGAGGACAGGTGAGGCTTGAGCGGGAATACTGTTTTTAATCTTGATTATTTTGTCAACAAAAAATTGATTGTTGTCATTCTGGGGATTACGTTGAGGAATGTATATAGAGTGTTTGGCTAAGCAACGTATGTGTATGAGTGTTTGAAAGAGAAGAATGTGTGTACATGTTGAAAGGGGATGTGGGGTGCCTGTATTGTGTATTTATTGATGCATATTTTATGAGTTAATATTTGAATGTATTATGCTGAAAAATCCTTGAGTTAAAATGTGTCCTAAAAAACAGATGATGAAAATAAAATAAAGATTTTGTACTTTCATATTTGAAATTAACTGTACCGTGTGACCTTTCTGTCGCTCCTTGGTGAGCTCCATTGTGTGTATTGAAAATGTTGGACTCTTTATGGGCCATTATCTATTTCGCATGGGTGAACCTTTTACCTTACAGTAGTGTTATTTCTTCCCCTGACGTCTGCCCTTATCCTCTACAGGGGGCCCCTTTTGTATTGGTTTTTCAAATTTCTATCACCTACATACCGATCGCTCAATACCGGTCGGTAACGGCCAAAAATACCGATTTTCGGCCGTTACCGACCAGTAAAGGGCTACCTACATCTGGCCCTGAGTTGTTCCACTGATAATTTAAAAATAACTGAGTGAGGTGTTTATATGTTTAGATCCAGCCCACACACCGGAAGGCTTAATGATGGCATTTGTAGATATAATGGCTAAGGTAAAAAATAAATTGTTCCAGAAGAATTCCTCCCATGTGAACCGGGCGGTGGGCTGGGTGGATGTGGCCTGCTCTAAGACCTTAAAAAATCTACACGTTGCCCTTAGAACCACCCCAAGCGATGAAAAACTTGTGAGGGCCTTTCGTATAGAATATAGGGAGGCACGGAAAGCCAGAGTCAGGGGACTGAGGGAGGAAGGGTGGGCGAACATGTCACATGCACCAAATCTACAAAACTGCAGGGATTTCTGGAGAGTGATTAACGGCCCGTTTCTGAAAGATGATACTGAACTAAAATTAGACACACACATTGGCGAGCATGGTGGCTCATTTTGAGCAAAGTTTCAGGGCTGTTGATGCACCTGCAGAAATCCCTTCCAACTTCCTGCAGACAACCAATAAGGAAAACCTGGTCTTTGGTATAGCAGAGATCACACTGGGCCTGTCTCAGTGTAGTGCCACAAAAGCCCCAGGCCTGGCTGGGCTCCTGATAGATTTCTTCGTAGCTCATCAAAAGATTTGGATTCTACTTTTAATCAATGCTTTTAACACAATAAGTAAGATGGGTCCTCCAGCCTCATGGAATACCACGATAATAATTCCCTATCTATAAGAAGGGGTACGTCTAACCCTCAAAACTACAGACTCATCTCCCTTTTAGATAGCACAGCAAAACTGATAGGACGCCTTCTGTTGAATAGGTTGCAGGACCGGGCTAGTGAGAAGAACTTCTTGATATCACTGCATTACGCTTTCCAAAAGGGAAGGGAACAATAGATCAATGCCTCAACTTGAGTAGGAACATAGCCAAATTCACATTGGTAAAGCCTAAGAAGATCTATATGGCCTTCATGGATCTGTCTAGCACCAAAGCAGAGATTTTTATTAGTTAGATGTATATCCAAGCTACTGCCTGTGTCCATTATGGCAGCGATGAAGAGTGTAGGAGGGATTTTGAAATAAAACAGGGTGTAAGACAGGGTTGCATTTTTGCTCCCTTCCCATTTTCAATATATAGTAATGGGGTACAGGCAGCCATGACTGGAACTGCAAAATATGTTCCGGTTTTGATGCAGCATCCCTCCCTATACTGCTTTACGCAGATAATCCTGTCTTATTTGCAAGAACTGGGGTGGTGCTACAAAAACGTATAGAGGCCTATTCAAAGTTGATGACTGGTTATGACCTTCGTGTTAACAAAGCTAAATCTTTCGTATTAGTGGCAGGGGCATGCCCTAACAGATTACCTGCTTTCCATATAGAGTCTCGTAGGTTGGCAGTGGTGGTTACCTTTTCCTATCTGGGGGTTTTGTTTGATAGAAAACACACATGGTCAAACATGGTGGACAACAGAGCTCTAGTAATAGAAGAAAGTGTAAGGGCCATCTTCAGCTTTATTAAGAAGCTGGGGTCCAAACCCATCGAGGCAACAAAAAAGGTGTATGCAGCAAAATCTAGTGCTACAGCTTCGTACGGGGCGGGTGTGGGGGATGGAGGCAGTAGACCCTTTACAAAAAAATAGAAGATATTTTTTTATAAAAGATTGTTAACCCTCCCAAGAAATTGCTCAAATTTATGTTGTTACATAGAGCTAGAGGCCACATAAATTTCGGGTACTGTGAGGTTAGCACCTGTTCTGTTATGGCACTCGATTTGGAGGAGGGACACTGTTAGCCTGACCCAAAATATTATAATGGACTATTTAGCCCTAGATAAATTACATTGGATCGCTTGGTTGCATATGTGAATCTCATGCTGGGAACCCAGGGTTTGGGAGATCAATATGATAATCCATCTAGCTTTAGATCTGTGTCCAAAATAAGAACAAATCTTCCTGGAGAAGACTGCAGAAGAGAGAGTGTAAGTAAATCGCAAAAAAATAATCAGTAAAGCTGTACCTTACGTACCCCCTTTCCACCCAGGTTGACAAATGATACTTAGTATTCATGTCTAACCCCTAACATCTTTATATCTTAGTTAGCTTTCCTTTGAATCTCATACCTCTGATGATGGGCTTTTCAAAGAATATGTATTCGCTAAACGATCTGTCAGTTCGCCCCTGTGACGAAAGGTCAGTCCAGTTAGATTTGCATTTATTGTCCTTTTGCAATCTTTATAAACTACAAAGGAAAATGTTCATTCTCCCACTTCTGTGTAAATTGCATTTTAAACAATGTCGACCTCCTCTCCATTTCATAAAAGAACTGTCCAATCCCTTTCTATGCCACACTATGGCATTGTTTCTCTTTTCTACCTTGAATAGTAGAAGAGCCATGACAGAATGGGAAAGCAAAGGATAAAAGTGAGGCGACTAATGATCAATTTTGAGGGCACAATGCAATTTACATTTCCACGAAGATTGCCTTTTTAACTTTCGGATTTTAAATATGGATTTTAATTGTGTTTCCATGATGCATTTTTTATCATATGTACATATTTTATTATTATAGCTGTTTTTACCTTGTGTACTTTATATGCATTGGAAACATTGCGTAAAAAAGAATTTTGATTCATGAATTGATTCTGAGAGGCAAAGCTGTCCCATAAGGACACACCAGTTGCGACCTAAATTCAGAGGTTGGTAACTGATCAATGGTTTGCAGGACAGTAGCAGTCACAAACCACTGCTACATGCCTTTCGGATTCACAACTACAAGGGGGAGCACTTTTTCATATCCCCTCCTATTTACAATTGAGAAATGGTCTATGGGGTTGAAAAAACTGTTTCCAGCTCATAAAATGGCTTTTGAACATTGTGAAAAGCTCTTTTGCAGCTGAAAACCATGTGACTATGGGACTCGCAGGCGTTGCGACCACAAAAAGGCTTTGTACATCTGGCCTTAAGAGTCTTGAAGGTGCGAAAAAAACAGACCCCAAATCAGAAATGTAAAACACAATAACTATTTGTCAAATAAAACAAGAAAGAGTTTCAGTTGAGATGTGCATTGGGAAAATATACTAGTCAAACCATTTTTCAAACCCTCCCTATCTCCGGCACCCAGAAGCCTTGAGTCTTCCTGCTAACTTCATTGAAGTTCTACCATTAGCTCACCAAAATCACCAAAAGAGACTCACAGACACTTTAATATTAAAATCTGTGTTTTTGAATTAAAGTGCTCAATTGCACAAGGTGCAACAAGTCCAAAATGTGACCTTCATTCAGGCAATTTTGTCACTTCGGACACACACTTTGTCATCTCTAATAACTCCGTGTTTTAACCACTGCTTTCAACCCAAACTTCTAAACATTTGAGACAATTTATTAACCCCTTTGCTGCTCTGCTTTCCGCCCCCCTGAGCTAAGCCTTTTTTGGCTATTTGGGGTAGTTGGTGCTCTCGCCCCTCTAACTTTTTGACCACATAAGGAATCCGTGCCAAATTTGCATCCTTTTCTTCCAACATCATGCGGATTTTAAAGGTAACCAGGGTTTGTTGATTCCCCTGGAGGAGTCACAGAAATTAGCCAAAATACAGCAATTGTTTTGAAAAATGAGAAAAAAGTGCTGCAAATGGCATCAACAAAAGGATTTTAGTGCTGAAATCACCATGTTTCCAGCTTTCAGGAACTAACAGACTTGCCAGAGAGGGTGTTTTAATTATCACACATCCATTTTCAAAGTAGACAACATGTCCATCAGTAACTATAGGAATATGCTACATAATGGGAAATAAATGGGTTTCGTCACCAAAACTAATGAAATTAAAGGCACATAAAAGATGTTTGGGGACCACAAAACGTTCATTTCTTGCCCCTGTGTATAGCTTGGCCAGAGGTGCCACTACCCAGCTCAAAGTGGAGGCTGCTGCTTTTGTACAACATTGGTGTATTCGTGGCTGATATGCTGCTCCGGCTAGACAATGCCCACAAATGCAACATATGATATGCTGCTCAGTGCCACCAATGCCAACATCCCCAATTATCTGATTCGTCTGCAGTGTTTCTACTGCAGCTGTAATTTTTTCTAGGCCACCTGCTACGTCGCCACTGTAGTGGCCCATCTCCACTTTTTACACAATTGTAGCATTTTACTAGGACTCAGCCTCTTTTTTCCATTTTTCTGTGCTTTCAACCTCCTTCCAGTTAATGGTAAAAATGGGTATGAAAGCAATAATGGATCCTGGAAAGCTATACATTTCAGAAAAGTAGACAAAATTCTGAATTCAGCAAGGTGTCATTTGTGTAGATCTTTCAAGTTTTTTTTTAGAGAAACTAACAGCTGATAATAGGAAAATTTTTAAATGAGTTGAAAAAAACAGCCATTTGTGCCAACGTTTTCACATGTAACTTCTTCCAAGTATGGCAGAAATTTAAAGCAATATACCGTTATATCCGCTGGACCCTTTTAGTTGTGGGGATATATAGGACGTGTACGTTCACCAACAACCTGAGGAACCCAGAGCCAATAACTGAGCAGTGTCTTGCAATGTTTTTTTATTGTGTACCGGGTATATAGCAATTTATTTGGGAAAATAAAAACAGTGAAATATCGGTATGAAAGACACCTATGTATTTCGGAAATGGGAACAAAATATAAAGCTTAGAAACAGTAGCTATTTGCACATCTCTGAAATTGTGGGTACCCAGACTAGCATAGGACATTTTTCAAAGTGACTTCGTTTTTACACATTGTCTTACATTTGGAAGGCAGAAATGCATCGATAGTCAATAGGTAATACCTGTTGCTCTACAAATCTGTGTTTCCCTAAGTCTCCCGAAAAAAACACATTTTCCTCCCATTTGTCTGATGAAAAGTTCTGGAATCTGTGTGGATCCACAAAATTCCAACCAACCCGCATTTCACAAAGTCTTCCCAAAAAAATGGTACCTCACTTGTGTGGGGAGGCCTAGCGCCCGTAACAGGAAACTGCCCAAAACGCAACGTGGGCACACCACATTTTTACAGTGAAAACTGACCCTTTCCTTTAAAGTGCCTAGCTGTGGATTTTGAACCCTAGCTTTGCAGAGACCCAGGCAAACCTATACATTTTCAAAAACTAGACACCCAAGGTAATCCAGGATGGGGTGACTTGTGTGGCTCTCACCAGGTTCTGTTACCCAGAATCCCTTGCAAACCTCGAACTTGGTAAAAGAAAACACATTTTCCTCACATTTCTGTGATGGAAAGTTCTGGAATCTGCGTGGATCCACCCGTCCTGCATTCTCCAAAGTCTTCTGATAAAAATGGTACCTCACTTGTGTGGGTAGTGCTGGTGCCCGCAACAGGAAATGGCCAAAAACGCAATGTGGACACCACATTTTTACAGTGAAAACTGACCCTTTTTTGCAAAGTGCCTAACTGTAGATTTTGAACCCTACCTCTGCCGGCACCTAGGGAAACCTAGCAAACCTATACATTTTCGAAAACTAGACACACGGGAAACCAGGATGGGGTGATTTGTCTGGCTCTCACCAGGTTCTTTTAGCCAGAATCCCTTGCAGACCTCAAACTTTGTAAAAAAAAAAACATTTTCCTCACATTTCTGTGATGGAAATTTCTGGAATCTGCGTGGATCCACAAAATTCCACCCACCCAGTATTCCCTAAAATCTTCTGATAAAAATGGTACCTAAGTTGTGTGGGCAGGCCATGGGGCAGATCAGGGCCTACTGCCCCCATCTGCCTCTTGGGGGGGCAGATAGACTGTGGCATCTTTCCCGTTTGGGGCAGCCCCCACCCCTGAATTAAAAAAAAAATTAGCCATGGTGCCTAGTGGGCTTTCTGCGCCCCAAGGGGGCAGATAAGGGGCTATTGCCCCTATCTGCCTCTGAGGGGGGTAGAAAGACTGGGGCAATTTTGGGGGGGTTGGGGACATTGCCATGCCCATTCTGGGCAGCCCCCACCCTATGTATAAAAAAAGCCTGGTGCCTTGTGGGCTTTCTGCCTTCCCTGGGGGGCATATCAGGGGCTCCTGCTCTGATTTGCCTTCTGGGGTGGGGCAAAAAGACTGTGGCATTTTTGGGGGGGATAGGGCATTGGCATGCCCATTCCGGGCAGCCCCCACTGCAAACTTTGGTAGAAAAAATCCCTGGTGCCTAATGGGCTTTCTAACCCCCCCCCCCTCCCGGGGGTCAGATAAGGGGCTATCACCCCTATATGCCTCCTGGGGGGCAGAACATATTTTGCATTCTTTGGAGGATAAGGTTTGGGCATTGGGATGCCCATTCTGGGCAGCCCCCACCACAGCCTATAAAAAATAATCCCTGTCTTGTAGGGTGCTTTCTGCCCCCCAAGAGGGCAGAACGACTGGCTGTGGCAAATTTTACGGGGGAGCAAAGGCCCTTGCCCAAGGGGCTACTTCCCCCTCCCTGGTGGCTGGTGGGTGGATCGTCGCTTGGGGATCGCCCCAGGAGGGCGATCCACTTAGGAAGGGTACCACTGGAAAGGGATATTCTCCCCTTTTCAACAATACCTCTCCCAAGTGTTTAAGCACCAAACAATGAAACTGAAACAAAATTTCAGTTTCATTTTCAATTAAGTGACATCAGCTCGCCATGCGCCTTCGTCATTGCATTGAAAATACAAAATGGCCTTGGGAGGTTGGGGAAGCTCTTCCTGAACCTCCCGAAGCAAACAAAAAAAGGAAATCCCTCTTCTGTCTGCAGCACAGGGATTTAGTGCCCCTGTGCTCATGACGGAATGGTTCCTTCATGAGCACAGGAGCACTGGTGCTCATGATGGAACCATTCCGTCATGAGCACCGAAAGGGTTAAACATAACCTGCTGACATTGGCTCTGATCTGCTAGTCATGAGATTTAATCCTGACTCGGGCAATTCACCATTTTGAGGTCAGTATATTGAATACCTTTTAATTTGTTGATATTGACACCTGGTATTATAACTATGAGGATGATGATTATTATTAGCATTGGTTTGGTGTTGTTGTCGGTCAGTCAATGTACTTTAGTCGTCTCAAGTCGGCCATAAAAGAGACATAAAAATTGGACTAAAGGTGTAAAACCTCTTAAAGTAAAGAAAAAAATACGTTCAATGTATTAACATTTTAAAAAGGAATAATTCAAAATGGCGGCAATAAATATAAAGTGCATTCAGGTTAACAGCATGAAGGTAAGTGTAGTCATCTCAAGGAATACCGCATGTTGCACTTAATTTGCTTCTCAGTATAATTGAATAGTAAGTGAACACAAACATAAGGACTGCCTGAAAGGGTGCGATAGTATTAGCTCCATGTGTTACAATCAACAGGTTGTCTAATCTGATTGTATAATGAGTAAAACTGGCAATAGAGACACATGTTAATTATGTAAAAAGTCTTTGTAGAAAGGTAATTGCAACTCTTTAGTATAAGTACCTAATATTGGTAATGGAACACGTTTCTCAGTACCTGATATAAATGGCAGAAAAGGCACAAATGTATTGTTGACTGAAAAAAAGAGTTATCACAAGGATAACATTAATTTTCCAGAGCCCCTTTTCCAGAAAGGTTACTAAATTGTGGACAATATTGTGTTGAATTCTCATAAATAAAAACCTATTCTGCACATTGGTGTTAGACTTGGCATCTTTTGGCGTATTTACCCTGTCTTTTTGCTTTCTGACCTTCTGGTTTTGACTCTATTTTTTTCTGGTTTAGTGTCTCTGCGCACATTCTCACTGTTGTTCAGTGTTAAAGTGCAAGTACTCCTGTTGTAAATTGTGTTATGAATTGGTGTTTCCATGATTGGCATACTTGATTTAATATTACGTCCCTCGTAGACTGCACTGAGAGTGCCAGGGCCTATAAATCAAATGCTACTAGTGGGCCTGCAGCACTGATTGAGCCACCCACAGAAGTAGCCCTGAACAGGTAACTCATACCTGCCACTGAAGGGTCTGCGCAGTTTGTAACTGCCATGTCGACCTGGCAAGTGCACCCACTTGCCAGAACGTAATTGTCCCTTTTCTTCCATATAAGTCTCCCTAAGGTAGGCCCAAGGTACCCCTGGTGGCAGGGTGCTGTGTATGTTAAAGGAAGGACTTGTACTGGCCTGTGTAACATGTCCTGGTAGTGAATTAGAATGCATTTTGCTTTTCACTATGGAAATGTTATCTCATCTTATAAGCATAACTTCCTATTGGGACAAGATAGGGAATGGGAAATTAGTATGCCTGGACTCAGAATGTAAAATTGCATCTTTTAGAAAGTAGGTATTTTCTTGCTTAGCCATTCTGTGTGCCTCTTCTGGGTTTGTAGATTGACTGTCCGGCTTTGGAGTGACAGGGGCTGGGGATCTGGATTCTCTTCAGACAGCCACTGGGGTGGTCGAGGTGTGTCCTGCCTTTCCTGGTTGAGTCAGGGCTGGGCTGAATAGACCTGGGCTGCATTCAGAGTAGTGGGAGGAGTTTTCTTGCACCTGAATGGGCCTGTCTGCTGTGGACATTGCTGTTTCCACCTCCTGCTGGGAAGATGGGCCAGAGAGGACCAAACTGGTTTGGACTTAGCACAGACCCTCTCTGCCTGAGAGAACAAAGTATAAATATTGGGTCCCAGATTCCGGACCGCAGAACTTTAGAACTCGCTGGAATCAAGGAACCTGCCAAGAAGGAGAGCTGGAAGAGCAGCCAGGAGGAGTACAATTCCTTTGCTGTGTTGTTGCTTTTGTGGGTTGGCCTGCAGTTGCTGCTTTTGCCTTGGGCAGGGAAAGGACTGGATTGAACTTTCTTTACTTGTGCGGAGTATCTCCAAGGGCTGGAAGTAGAGCTTGCCCCCTGTTCTGAAGTCTCAGGGACTGTAAAGACTTCACCAGCCTCTGGATACCACTTCTGGAGCAGCTGTTTCATTTGTCACAGAGAAGAGAAACACAACCGACTCTGTCACCATGCCCGTCGCCGGCTCTGTGTCCTGATGGCACTGTAGAGTGCACCGTCTGCATCTCCCACCACAACCCAGGTCTCACAACAATGACGACTAACACCGCTACCATCGAGTTGCTGCTTGCACTGTGATGTGTGGGCACCGCACTCAGTGCCGACTCGGTTCACTCAGCCATCCTGGTCTCACCAATGCCATTGCTGCTGCTGGCCTCAGCACCTGTGACCGCATCGTGGCTGGGGGCACTGCTCGTAAGTTTCACAATGCACTGCCTCGTCCCACACAGCTCTCTGGGCCGACCGACACCAGCTCCCGCTAACTGGCTCTGTCGCTTGCACCGCAACCTGCTAGCACCGCATCGAGCACCTCCTTTCCTCGCCCTGCACCGTAAGCCTTGGTCTCACTGACGCCGCCTGGACGATCATCACTGAGCCCCTGCCTGTACCGCATCCTGAGGGCATCGACCCTGCACCACTTCCATTTTGCAATGCAACCGCAGCAGTTGCCAGGACTGGCTCACACCAACGTGCCCGCCGCAATGAGAAAGGTACTGTTCACGAGTCTGTCCATGCTGTTAGACTCTGATGTTCTCAGCACCGTGGTAGCCCCAGACAGAGCTACCAATTTTCAGGAACTGTGTTTTTGAGATATTTCTGCAATTTTAAGCATATCTTGCAAAATATATATTTCTAAAGTACTGTATGTTGGATTTTATCATTTTGGTCTTGTTTTTGATATATCAAAATATTGAATATTTTTCTAAACTGTGTGGTATCCTTTTGTAGTGTTTTCACTGTATCACTGTTGGTTATGCACTCATGCTTTACACACTGCCTCTGAGATAAGCCAAACTGCTTGTGCCAAGCTGTCAAGGGAGTGAGCAGGGTTTATTTTAGGAGTGTAACTCCCTTACCCTGACTAGGAAGAAGGGTCCCTACTTGGACAAAGGTGCAAATCCTTGCCAACTAGAGACCCTCATTTCTAACAATTGGTAACACAATTGATATACCATTCAATCAGATTTGTTGTTGTAATAGAACATAGGCACTATCAGTTTGTTTATTAGCCTAGTCTACTTACGAGTGGGAGATGCTTTGGAAAAAATGAGCCAAACAATGAGAATAGTCACAGACCCAAACTCTATAATACAAATACATCAGGATTTGTGTGTTAGTTTGAGGGATCCGCTCTCTAGCAGGCCAAGGAAAGCAAGAAGGGATTGCTTCAAATCCCACTCATGATTCAATACCCAGTGTAGGATACCAAAATCCTCACTACTGGACCAGGAAATGTAGAAATTGCAAGGAAGTTATAGCACCAGCTAAAACAGACTGGGAAGCAGCGATTAGGTCTGATTTGACACAAGCAGCCAAATCAGGTGACTCCAAGTCATTAATTGTGATTATTAGCCTCTAATAAAAACATGGTCTCAACACATTTTCCATTAAATAGAATTTTTTAACATTCCCTTGGACGCGAGATTGTCTGAGTCTGGCTAAGAGAAGGCACCAATACATATTCAATCATAATCATTCAATCATAATCAATAACCAATCATATATTCTCAAAACCTTTTATGACATTTCTCAACTATGGTATGTGGTCACCATGGTCTAGTGATTGTCAAATCAAAATAATCTCACAGTTAAGTGATGTTTTTTATTTACTCTAAATGGCTAATCATAGAGCAAAGAGGTGATGCTTAATCATATTCTCCAAATGGGTGAGACCAAGCTCAGAGTGACAAATAAAAGTAGATAAAGATTTGGGCACCTGACAGGAGCCTTCATAGCAAAGCATTCTCTAGCAATTCTTTATATCAAATTGGCCTGAATTTCAACTTTGTAGCTAGCGATTGAAATAAATTCTTTGTTAAAAATGTTGATAATCTCTAGCCAGCTATGTAAACTGTACATTTGGAAACCAACAGGCACAAATTTAAACACTACTTGATAGTGCCTAACCGCTGGTGAAAGCCAAAATGAAGCTCCGATGTGATCGCATTTTTTGGGCCCTGTTTTCCATCTTTGGCTTGGCAGTATAGCACTGCCAGCTAAAATTATGATAGAGTCCAACAGGGAAATCGACCAGTGGCAGGCAGGGTTCACTTTGTCTCCTTACCTGCAAATTGGAACATTTAAAGATTTGGACTGAGATTTCGGTGGCTGAGTTGCAGAAACAGCACTGCTAACATGAGTGGCAATAGAGGACCCACAAATCAACAATATAATTCAAGGATCCACTGGTACTCCGCCCAATCCCTGAGACTTCCAATTTGGCCATCTTAAAATAGATGTTTTTACTTCCTCTGCATCAAATACATCTGTGGCATCAGGCCTAGTCCTAGGGAAATTCAGTAAATTGGAGAAGAGTGAGATGGGATGGTGATGAAGATAAATATACTTCAATAAAGTGTTCATCACACATTGCTGTTGGAATGACAGCGGTTACACTAGGGACGGTGCCGTCCCTAAGATAAGGCAAAATCGGAGTTGCCCCTTGAAATTGTCTCCTCCCAGGATCACTGCCTTCCTGTCCAAACAGTGTGTTCCTGCCATATCCTATCTGAGAATTCAGGCAAGATCTCTTCACCTTTGAAAGTGGCTCAGGACACACTGATTCAAAAAAAGGCAAACCTGTAAACCATGAATCTCACAAATTACTGACTGATATCATTGCTTCCCCTATTGAATAAGCTGTTAGAAGGTCAAATCAATAAACCACTCACGGATTACCTTGAGGTCAACAAGATTCTGAACCCGTCACAAATGTTGAATCCGTTGGGATTCAACATTTCCAAAGCACAGAGTCAGCCCTAGATGCGGTCACTGACCATATCAGATGTTCCCTTGATGCCGACATTCCATCCCCAAACATGCTGCTGCATTTATCCGCATCATTTGATACTGTATCTCATCCCAGACTGATTCTATGGGGCTCATTATGATGGCGGAAGGACCACCACTGCCGGCCCTGCGGTGGTGGTCCTTCCGCCATCATACTGAAAATTCCCACGCCAAATTAGGATGGTGGTGGGAATCACAATGGCTCCGCGGCAGACGGAAAGTCCGTCCGCCATGCTTCCACAAGGCGGTCCTTTTCCGCCCACCTTCAGGACCCCAAACCAGGGCAATATTGCAGCGGTGCCATGCAGGCACTGCTGTATTGATTACGTAATGCCCTTCCGCCTGTCTTTTTGCGGCCGATAGCCTGCCTCAAAAAGACAGGCGGGCTCCCTCTGTGTGTGAGGGGGGTGCACTAGGGGGTATTCATGGTAGTACCCCCCTGCAGTTTCATGCACCAAGTAGCAGGCACCACATGGTGCCTGCTACTTGGTGCAGGGAAATGCTGTGCATGCTCTTTTGACATTGCGGACGGTGCTGCAGCCAGAACCACCGTCCGCAATGTTTAAAGGCCACAATGTGGCTGTCAGCATGGCGGGCACATCCTTATTGCACTGGTGGGACCACCGCACGTCTGGCGGGCAGTCCCAGTACTGTTATGATGGGGGCAGACTGAAGCCCGCCCGCCATCATAATGAGCCCCTTAGAATGCAAAAGATTGGAAGCCAGGGCTTAGCATTACAATGACTTAAGGATTTTCTTACCAACAGAATCCAAACCATTACTTTGGGCTCCTACAAATACCGTACTATACTTTTGGACAAGGGGGTGCCCCAGAGCTCGTCTTAACCCTTTCTTATTTAATATCTTTGTTGCCCACCTGGCTAAGATCATTAAAGATTTAGGATTCGAGGTAATATCTTATGCTGATAATACTCAACTAATAATATCCTTTGATGAAGATCTGACCACAGCTAGAATTTTTTTTTCAACCTGGATGATGGCAATTGCCGAATGAATGACAATAAATTGCCTTGAGACATTGTTATCTAAACTACAAGTGGTGGAAAACACTGCTGCATGTCTTATTTGTAATCTTCCATCCGGAACGCCTTCTTTCCATCTTTTACGCTCACTGCATTAGCTATCAGTCTGAAAAAGGATCATATTTAAAATCTGTTTCCTGACACAAAACTCCCTTATTGGGAAAGGCCCCAGCTACTTATCTTCTAGGGTTACTCCTTATCATCCATCTTTACTCCTTAGATCTAGTGAGAAAGAGCTCTTGATAGTTCCACAGGTTAGAAGGACCCGTACGGGGGAAGGTATTTTACTTATCTAGCCCTGTTGTATTGGAATAGATTACCTCTCACATCCGAATGTGAATGGAACATCTCCAATTCAGAAAAATACTTAAGACAGTGCTATTCTAAAACAGTGGAGTCTGCTTTGACTGTGTTATTGCTTGCGCCGATATACCCACCCCTGATGATTTGTGCGCAATATAAATTATACTAACATATTAACATATCATAATGCGCATTTAATACCCTCTGTGACTGCAGTACTATCTTGTTGCTCTCTTGCAAGAAGTAAAGAGGCCCAGGCTTCTTCCCTGATGCCTTTTTGTAATCTCATCTGCATTCCTCCATAATTGAGAGTATGATCTTAATGGCAGATTTAAGTTTGTTATGAGCAGGATGACATGTAAAATCAAACTAAGTATGAGGGATAGCTTTACCTGGACCAAAAGGCCCGTCCTCAGGTTATTGGTGGTTTGGCAGATTACCTCAAATGCATTTAGTATTTTGTTGGGTTTGATTGATCGCTTATACAAGACAGGAACTCCGGGCAAGAAACTCTAAATGAGTTCCTGGTGATTTTATGAGAGTCAAGGTTTATTTTATTTAATGCGATTTTATATAGCGCAAACTTTACCCGAAGGTGTCAGAGCGCTTTACATAAGAACCAGTTGCAAAACATAAGGACTAAGGATTACATGCGTTACATAAAAGATACATACAGAAAAAATTGCAAATGTACAAGATGTAAAGCCACACAAAGAAGAGACTAGTGATTAGAGTTCTCTAAATACATAGGGAAGGGATACGAATGGATATACTCTAAGAGTCACATAGGAATGGTAGAGAGTACAAAGGTCTACTGCATATACTAGTGATTAGAGTTATCTCTATATACATAGGGAAGGGATACGAATGGATATATTCTAAGAGTCACATAGTAATGGTAGAGAGTACAAAGGTCTACTGCATATACTAGTGATTAGAGTTATCTCTATATACATAGGGAAGGGATACAAATGGATATACTCTAAGAGTCACATAGAAATGGTAGAGAGTACAACGGTCTCTCTACCATTACTAGTGATTAGAGTTATCTCTATATACATAGGGAAGAGGTACGAATGGATATACTCTAAGAGTCACATAGGAATGGTAGAGAGTACAAAGGTCTACTGCATATACTAGTGATTAGAGTTATCTCTATATACATAGGGAAGGGATACAAATGGATATATTCTAAGAGTCACATAGGAATGGTAGAGAGTACAAAGGTCTACTGCATATACTAGTGATTAGAGTTATCTCTATATCAGTGGTTCCCAAACTTTTTTGACCCGTGGCTCCCTTGACCTAATTGGCAGTTGGCCGTGGCTCCCCACCATTTTTATACCCGCGCACCGGGGTGCCGCGGTGTACCCTTTGGGAACCACTAGTCTACATGAAGAATTAACCCTAGACGTGATGAAGGAATCAGAGAGTAGCCATCACTATCATAAAACTTTATTTGCAATCGCAAAGTTCTTATAAAGTACATCTCAATGCATACAACACCATCATAGAGTAGTATAAAGCACTCCAACTAAAAGTAACCAGGCTAGAGAAAGTCTCAAGGAGCTCTGTGGCATTACAAGAAGTTTGTGGGGTGGTCTCTGATCATGGGCGTCCGCAGAAATATTTCCAGGGGGGCACATTTTTAACTTCATCACCATCCCCCTTGCACCCTTCTCCCCTCTGCCTTACACCCTTCTCCCCCTCCCCCTTGCACCCTTCCCCCCTCCCCCTTGTACCCTACTCCACCTCCACCTTGCACCCTTTTCTACCTTGCACCATTCTCCCCTCTGCCTTGCACCCTTCTCCCCTCTGCCTTGCACCCTTCTCCCCTCTGCCTTGCACCCTTCTCCCCTCTGCTTTGCACCCTTCTCCTCTCTGCCTTGCACCCTTCTTTTCTCTGCCTTGCACCCTTCTCCTCTCTGGCTTGCACCCTTCTCCCCTCTGCCTTGCACCCTTCTCCCCTCTGCCTTGCACCCTTCTCCCCTGTGCCTTGCACCCTTCCCCCCTCTGCCTTGCACCCTTCTCCTCTCTGCCTTGCACCCTTCTCCCCTCTGCCTTGCCTCCTTCTCCCCTCTGCCTTGCACCATTCTCCCCTCTGCCTTGCACCCATCTCCCCTCTGCCTTGCACCCTTCTCCCCTCTGCCTTGCACTCTTCTCCCCTCTGCCTTGCACTCTTCTCCCCTCTGTCCTGCACCCTTCTCCCCCTCCTGTTGCACCCCTCTCCCCTCTGCCTTGCACCCTTCTCCTCTCTGCCTTGCACCATTCTCTCTGCCTTGCACCCTTCTCCTCTCTGCCTTGCACCCTTCTCCACTCTGCCTTGCACCCTTCTCCACTGTGCCTTGCACCCTTCTCCTCTCTGCCTTGCACCCTTCTCCCCTCTGCCTTGCACCCTTCTCCCCTCTGTCTTGCTCCCTTCACCCCCTCCCCGTTGCACCCTTCTCCCCTCTGCCGTGCACCCTTCTCCCTTCCGCCTTGCACCCTTCTCTACCTTGCACCCTTCTCCTCTGTGCCTTGCACCCTTCTCCCCTCTGCCTTGCACCCTTCTCCCCCTCCCCGTTGTAACGCAACTGGTGCTAATGTAAAGCGCTCTGATGCCTTCGGGTGGAGTTTGCGCTATATAAAGCTGCAAAAAAATACTTGGTACGGGGCCTTGTGCTGCTTTTGGGGAGCATTTTTAAATTCATAAACAGCCTCTGAAGACGTATAACCAGTAGGAGCTTTATACAGCGCTATATATGAAGCTGTGTGTGGTCCGCAGTGCGCATTGTGCCTACATGAAACAGTGGAGACTGGGAGGGATTTATAAGCCCAGGATTGAGGCCCTCGCCCAGGACCATATATGTAGGACAACGAGGCCGCACAAGGGCGTCACAGGAGAACATCCTCGAGGGAGCAGAGCAGGAACATGAAACTGAAAGACAACACACCACACTCTCCAACTTGCAGCAGTCACGAGTGATGACCCCTCAACGAGCAGTGAGGCAAAGACAGAAGCTGGCAGAGTGCAGCTGCATCAGGGCCTAAGGCGCCCACCCAACGCTCTCCACCAGGCCCCTGACCCCGCACCCACCCACCCAACGCTCTCCACCAGGCCTCTGACCCTGTACCCACCCAACGCTCTCACCAGGCCCCTAACCCTGCACCCACCCACCCAACGCTCTCCACCAGGACCCTGACCCTGCACCCACCCAATGCTCTCACCAGGCCCCTGACACCTCACCCAACCACCCAATGCTCTCCACCAGGCCTCTGACCCTGTACCCACCCAACGCTCTCCACCAGTCCCCTAACCCTGCACCCACCCACCCAACGCTCTCCACCAGTCCCCCTGAACCTGCACCCACCCACCCAACACTCTCCACCAGGCCTCTCACCCGGCACCCACCCACCCAACGCTCTCCATCAGGCTCCTGACCCTGCACCCACCCACCCAACGCTCTCCACCAGGCCCGTGACCATGCACCCACCCAACACTCTCCACCAGGCCTCTGACCCTGCACCCACCCACCCACCCAACGCTCTCCACCAGGCCTCTGACCATGTACACACCCAACGCTCTCCACCAGGCTTCTGACCCTGCACCCACCCACCCAACGTTCTCCATCAGGCCTCTGACCCTGCCTGCTTCAGCGGGGGATAAAGGCGATCCTATGGACTCCCCAGACATCCCCTTGCGGGCGGGTGCAGTCACTGACTGTACCCGCTTGCAAGAGGATCTCTAATCCCCCTTCAAAGTGCAGGCTTGTTGTCGCCTGCATAGTGACGCACAGAGCGGCTTCAAAGCAGCCACTCCATATTTCACTTGAATGTGCTGCCCTCAGGGTAGCACGAGTTTGTGGCTGCCCTGGTGGCAGCACATTCTATGTAATAGGGTGAACTTTCTCGGTTTGCGCCAGGCGCACCTGTTTTAAGGTGCGCCAGGTGCCAACCGGGGAAGTGCGCCCCAGGTATTGATGATTGTTCCACTTTCTAAAAAACTCAGGAAAATTGCATTATAAACCTGGTGCACACTATCTGAGACTACTCAGGCATCTTGGAAGATAACCACCAGTCATTTTCAATGCTTATTCAAATGCCATCTGTTTGTTTGCCTCCAATTCTGAGCTTCTATGGGTGGGAATAAAAAAGCACCTTGAGGTGGTTAACAGCGTAAGTTTGCTTCTTGGAAATGTATTCACTTACAGGCCAGGTACTGCATATACATACTGATGGCCTTTGTAGAATCAGCACATGATTCTTCATTGCCTTATCGCTTCATGCCCCTGAGCTGGACAGCGATGAGCATAGGCCTTTTTCTTCATCAGACCCACCACAAGCTCTTGTGTCCTCTACATCTGACCAGCCATCCGTGGCCAGTTTGTCCTTGTCTATCGCAATGATGGCGCTTGAAGCTGGTGTGGACGGGAACCGTAAGAATTGCTGCACCACCACTTCATAGGACATTGAACGATCACTAAATGTGGTAAATTTGCTGAGTTACTGGTATCTTGCTGCACAAGCCATACCGCGTCGTACACATGCCATTTTTGCTTCAGTCACAGCTTGAGATTCACTAAGACAAAAAACAGGTAGCTGATAAAGACTCAGGATTTTTGATCAAGGTTACATTGGAAGACCTTTGAACTGGACTTGTTGATTGTGTGTCATCCAGGCCGTACACGGAGGCGACACGCAGATTGCAGCAGCACGGGACAGGAACTGCATCTGGCCTTTGCTTCTTACCACCTCTGTCTGTTGTGCTGCATTGCTGCCTTTTATGTGAAGTTTCCTCATCCATACTCTATTGTGCGTGTGTATGGGGTAGAGCAGAGTCACATCCCCACGAAGGAAGCAGATTGCCCACCCGCCACTGTTTTAGTGTGTTTATTTATAGTTTTTCACCTTGTAGTGCCCTCACCCCCCTTTACACCCTCTTCATTTCTACTAAGGGCCTTTGCCTTCTGTTCCCACCATGTGTGTACTTTTCCCCACGTGTTTGCACCAGAAACGATTTCTGCACACTACCATGTTACCTTCTCCCACGGGTTGTGTGCCCTTGCCAGTTAGGATGACCACCTGACTCCAAGTCATTATTCGCACAGCATCCAGTTCTGATTTTGTAAACAATCACCAGATAAGAGCGAGAAGAAAACACCGGGAGAGGGTGCCCTGGGGCAATGTCTGGCATGTGTGAAAATTAAAGGCTTTCTCCATCAAGCACTCATTGAGATGCAGAGTGCGAGGATCACGTGACCTGGCAGCACAAAGGAGGGGGAGGAATTGCGGCTGCAATTTCCACGACCCACATCCTGCGCTGCGGCGCCCCTGGCTTTTAATCACGGCGCACCGGGGTGCCGCGGCGCACACTTTGGGAACCACTGCTCTATATACATAGGGAAGGGATACGAATGGATATACTCTAAGAGTCACATAGGAATGGTAGAGAGTACAACGGTCTACTGCATATACTAGTGATTAGAGTTATCTCTATATACATAGATATATACAAATAGATTTTCTCAGGTCAAGACCCAAAAAACAGGAGAGCAGAGTTACATTAAGTGGGGTAGGAGGGGGGACACAGTCACAACACCAAGGGAGGGTGGGAGGGATACAAGGGTATAGAGAAAACGCAAATCAGAAAAAGGAAGAAACATTTAAGGATCGTCAAGGGGCACATGAGGGAAAAGGGGAAAGGACGAGGGAATGGACAAGATGGCAGGTCAGGGACCAGAGAAAAAAGGCCGTAGACAGCAGCAAAATGGCGGCCAGGACAAAAGGAAAAAAAAAACGTAAAGAAGTCCATGAGAGTGACCCAGTGAGTATGGATTAGAGTGCCAGGAGAGGTCCGGGTGGTACATAGTTCAGGAAATCAAAGTCAGGAAGCGCTTTCCTGAGTACAGGCTCATGGCCTGCATGTTGCAGTGGTAGCTCCCGGCGCTGGAGCTGCTGTTCTGGCTGCAGGGTGAGCTGTAGAGGGAGCCCTGGCTGGGCGAGTAGTTGAGGGACAAGGAGGGAGGGAGGCCAGTCCTGGGTGCGGCGAGGAGTGGGGTCAAGATGTTATCCACGCTGAAGCCCTGGCCGTGGTGCTGCGGGTGCTGCTGCTGCTGGTGGGGATCGGGGCCCTCCAGGCTGAGGGAGCGGCCCGAGGGGCTGCCGCTTGACATGCTGCTGCTACTGTCCGGGCTCTCGATCTTGGGCACGGGGTGCACCGCCGGGGAGGCAGCCTTCTGGACTCCAGCATGGTTGTTTTTGGGGGGTGATCCCTCCGCACCCCTACTTCTCGCACCAATGGCTGTACCGGGTCTATCAGACTCCTCTCGTCCCGCGGTGGTGGAACAAGGTGGGGATTATCATTTTCACAGTGAGGAACCACAAAGAGATCAAGAACAAGGAACACAATTCTTTCAAAATTAAAATAAAAGCAATAATATTAGAAGCACCTCTTTGGCTGAAAGTTGGCGCATGCGTGTTGAAGGATACGGAGAGGTCCAGGGCAAAAAAGAGATTATACTTCATTAAAATACAATATACGGTGTCCCCTACCATAATGCTGTGTTGAAAGTGAGTTTGTTCAGAATCAGGTGAACTTGCAATCCGACATATACAAGTCACATAGCCTCTCAGAGAAGGTCATACAAATAGCACATCTACTATCCAACACCTTCCCTACTATCCACGGGGAGTGGAGTTGGAATAGTAAATTAAACTATTCCACTATCCAGCGGCCCCCAACGCAAGTCGTTGAAACGACTTGCGTTGTAAAAGTTGCGTCGTAATGGCATGCAGAGTGAAAGCATGCATTGTAATGTCATACATCCCTACAGGGGAAACATCCTTTACAACGCACCTTTTACCCCGCACTACCATTACGACGCAACTATTATAACGCAAGTCATTACAACGACTTGCGCTGGAGGGCGCTCTAGGATAGGGAATAGTTTAATTACTATCCAACACCTTCCCTACTATCCACGGGGACTGGAGTTGGAATAGTAAATTAAACTATTCCACTATCCAGCACCCCCCAACGCAAGTTGTTGTAACGACTTGCGTTGTAAAAGTTGCGTCGTAATGGCATGCGGAGTGAAAGCATCCGTTGTAATGCCATACATCCCATCTACAGTAAAAATCATTTGTGATTAAACCTTCTAACCACCTTAGGCATCTCTTGCGCCACAAGGTTATATAGTCATAGGACCTAGGATTACATTTTCTGTTATACAACCTAACCAGCAAACTCCTGTCAGAGCCAATACCATTCATGCAAAACAGCTGATAATAGGGGTGAAGCAAGGGTGTGACAAAAACCAATCCGGCCATTTTGACTGAAATAAGGCAAGCCAAATTACCCTTGGATCTGGGCGTCTTGGAAGCCATTGCTGGAGTGCAAATAATAACGAAACCGTATATAATAAATGAATCAAGTGCCCAAGTCTCCTGCAAGCAAATGCAGCTATATAACTTCATAAAGGTTAGGTGACCAGAGTGAGACTTCTTCGAGTTAATGTCTGCTACATTTATGGAAAGACATAGTATTCTATTGTGTGATTGAAGAGAAAAACTGTGATTGGCTTGACAGGAAGTGAGAATATAAACTACCCATTGCAAGTAACCCTCCCATCCCCACTTAGTTCATCACTGTTATGTCATTGTAAAAGTCAATCATTATCTTCCAAAAAACAAGGGAGGCAAATGGGTTTGTGAGTGGGATATTAAAAAAGGCAAGAGGTTGCTTATGGTACAGCCTGTTATTCACTGACCTGTAGAAGTACCCCAGAGGAAAAGCCTACATTTGTCCGGTCTTTCATGTGGAGGATAATCTACGCAGGAGTGTAGCATCGATAAAAGGGTCTCAAAAATTGACCACAACATAATCCCCTGTGTACTCCTTGCAGCCAATGTCAGCTAAGGAGACTCTTCTTACCATCATTTTCTGACCATAATAATATCATTAAAAACCTGGTGGTGCATGCTTCCTAAGCCAATAAAAAACCTCATCTTTCTAATCTGACCAGTTCTCTGGATTGATTTCAGAGGTTGAATGTTATTTAGCGCTTTGATGTAAGGAATTGCTTCAACCAAGACTCCTCCAAGCTTTGATGGGTGCAGGTGGGCCCATTTTTGGCCCGGTCTTCTCCAGTGCAATTCCCAGGTGCATCCTGCGTGCATGTATGGAATTGCTTCTGGAGGTAGTTGTAATAAACATGTCTCAGTGGTCAAGTACATCATAGTGCTTAATAATGTTCCCCATTGAAATCTAAACAGAGGGTAAACTTGACAGTCAGCTCTAGGTTGCTTAAATTCACAAGCACTAAATCAGGGCAAAGATCTTAAGGTGGAATACACATTTGGTCTGTACTTAAATCTTTAGCACTTGGCTGCTTAAGAACCAACTTCAATGGGCAGCAGTCTTTGTTTTTTCCTAGAGCTATCCATTTTGTTCTTAGCGGGTAGAGAGCTTGAAACCAAAAAACCTGGAGTTGAGTCAATATGGAGACTGCTCCTAAAAATACAGTTTCTGGCCTGGTCCCCTGTAGAATTATTGACTTTTGACTGTAGGAGGTAAGTGGCTAGAGAAAGATGGTTCTGAAAGGGTCTGGTTCACTGCTCCTATTCTTTCTTCAACCATGTGTATCTCGGTATTCAAGACCCATACGGTGCTTGTGAGGAAATTTGCAATGGAAGAGGCCATGGAGCTTGGCTTACAATCAGAGATTGCAGACACTTTCTTTTTCTTGAAAATTAAAGTGACAGGGAGACAAGTTCAAGAGGTGTGTCAAGCCGAGCCTCCTCTGGGCTCTGACAGGTGCACAGGCCCACATTTGGCTCGGTTTTCACCAGTGCCATGCCTAAGTGCATACTGCATGTATCCCTGTAGAAGAAGTGAAAACAGTCCTTGAAATGCATGTGAGCTCCTCTTCTTCCCCCTGCCACCAGGAACACTGGGACTTCAAGTCCTGTGGCCCACAGCAGAGCCCAGTGTCCCATGCAGTAGGTGTGAGAGCACTAATTTTAGCATGTGTGAGCTCCTCCTTTTCTCCGAGCCCGCAGGAATACTGGGCCTTGAAGTCCTGTAGCCCACTGCAGAGTACAGTGTTGTTATTATCTTTACTATTGTTATTATTATTATTAGAAGTAGGAATAGTCAAAGTTGTAGTACTAGTAGTAGTAGTATTTAGTGTATTTTAAAAAGCAGTACACATTCACAATGATGTACATTAAGGTTTGCATAGTTTTCTTGTAGAACAACTAAGAAAATGACCACACACATTCTCACCCTCCTGGGAGCTACTAACAAGTGTAGCACTCTCCTCGTCTCTCAGCCTTTCTAACCTTCGTACAAACAGTAAAATCCAAACTTTATGGTGACCTGCCCAACAGACCAAGTTACCCTATAGCCCAAAATAAGCCAAAAAACTACATTGTGCCTTTGGGAATTATTATGAGTTTGGTGTTCCGATTGTGACTGCCAAACTCATGGAGGCGGTGCGGCTACTGGCGTACCGGTGGTCCAACCGACCCATTAAAAGTGGGGTGGTCGGACTGCCATGGGACTGCTGCCATTGATCCGCAATCCCTGGGGATCTTGCAGCAGTCTTGAGGCTGCAATATGGTTGGCGGGGCCGCTACATGCCTTGCCAAGCATATTATGAGTTTCTTCTCCACCTCACTTTTCATGGCGGTGACCCCAATGTGAAACGTTTTTTGCTGAGGAAACAATTTGTGCTTCTGGGCCTGGGGAAACATGCAGGGGTGCACATGGTGTACCCCGTGTGTTGCACCCCTGGTTCCTTCAGGGCTTGGACTTGACAGTCCATGCCCTGCAGGAACTTGCTTGGTCGTTCCCATTGTGATACCTTTATTATAGGCACTGCCAAAGAACCGCCCTGTGACAGAAAACATCAAAATCTGGCATGCAGTGTTCACACGGATTTGGCAGTGCTGGAATTGGGTGGTCCTGCTCCCGCACCACCAAACTCATAAAAATACCCTTTGTCCTCTTATGTCTGCAGACCAGAGGCTTGACTCTTTGTTCAATGACTGCTCAATTTGCATCATCAAACTGAACATTTGAAGGAGAGAGGGAGGGAGTGAGGAAAAAAGGCAGAAAGGAAGGAAGGGCCAAAACATAAGAAAGGAATAAAGACAAACCAAATGACAAACCGAGAGAAGAAAGTAACATGACGATGGAAGACAGCTCTGTCAACACATATCAGTCAAAACGGCAGGCTTGGGTGAACAACTGAACCATTTCATGCCATTCATGAAGATGTGCATTTTAACTTTTGGATGAAGATTCAAAATAATAAACTTAAACATCTCTGTTGAGGAGAACTTAGAAAAGTGACCGTACATGTCTGAATTTTTCAGAATTTCTTTAAACTCGAGCCTCTCACACTGTAAGCGGGCTTGGGTTCTCTGGGCCACGGAGTCCTGATTCCGCCTAGCTAAGGAAGATGTCAAGTCCTGTGTGAATCTTGAATAGTGTGTATTTAATAAACAGATTTATTGTAAACCATTCACCTTCATCAGACCTTAAGTAGTTCCTAAGTGTATGTTTTTGTACATTTCTGATCTATATTTTAAGGCTTTGTGGATATAAATCTTTCCTAACCTTTCCGTGCATGCTTGATATTTACTGACCATTGCTGAGGTTAACTAGGAAACTTGGGCCCTCATACATGGAATTTTGGCATGAGGCACCTTGCTACTCTTCCCAATGTAAAAGTGAAAGGGAGGGAATGCACCGTATTTACACAATACCATACATTCCTGTCCTTTCTCCCTGTGCTGGCACTGTTTTGGCAACCTAGAGCCAACGTAGGCAACCTTGCTTCATGGTGCAAGAGTGCCTCTGTTGCATGCAGGATTGTTTTTGTGAAGGAAGGTACACGTTCTGGCACAAAAACACTCCATAGAGGTGTTTTCCTCTTTCTATGGGCAGCACCCATAGAAAGAAGAAAAAACGAGAAGTAAACGCAGTTCTTCTTGTTAAGTCTCACCTCAGGAGGCGTACGGATTTGGCACTTCCCCAGGTTTACATGAGTTTGTAAATCTGGGGCAGTGTCAAAATCCATGAATATTGCATAGGAAAGCCCACCACAAAGACCAAGGAACACCTCCTGGGCGCAGATTAAGGCGACGCAGCGATTTGCACTGCATTGCCTTATTCAAGAATTATGAGACCATTCAGAGTCACACAGGGTGGTTTTGCCTGACTTCATAAATCAGATTGAGAGATCTGCGTCACGCAGGTTCCACTTTACGTGGTGCAAAATTGATGCAGGGATCTCATAAATAAGCCCCTTGTATTAATTAGGACTGGAGGTGCCACCAACACTAGCACATGTAGAATTGTTTTCGTGTATAATAAGCTCCAATCACAACAAACTTACAGTGCAACTTTAAGCCATTATCTTTTGTATTAGGCTTACACTCAAGTGGTGTGGTTTGTTTCATTTACTTGCCTGGTACATTTCTGGCCCGATTTGCTTTGAAGGAACTACTGCTGGGCATTTTTGTTCCTGGGAGGCAGTAGATCATTGACTGTCAGACATTTTAAGGACAGTATTCCAAGCACATTCATGCTTATTGATGTGTGCCAATTTTGTACTCTTTCTGCTTGACATCAGTGTGCTCATATTAATATTCCCCAAAAGTCTTGCTTGAATATATACTTTTCTGCCGCTTGGTCTCCTTCAGCACTTGTGGAAAGTAATATTTGGGAAAAGCATATATATATATATATACATATATATATATATATTGCAAACAAACTCCTTCATGGAAAGAGGAAAGGCCACACTATATATATATATATATATATATATATATATATATATATATATATATATATATATATATATATATATATATATATATATATATATATATATATATATATATATATATTATTTTTTTAACTCTTTATTTGCAACTGTACAGTATTATCATTATTGTATCACACCGTACAGTCTTTTCTCATTTTCTTCCCGACCAAACAAGGCAAAGCATATATTTGTTAAATAAAATATATTCAAATAGATTCATTTCGATGTCCCCGTGGTATTTTACTTTCATCCTTTTGTGCCTTGAAGACGAGAGTAAACGTCGGATGGTACACAGTGGGTGGGAGAAAACAGAGTGGTGAACCTCACAGTAAACAGCACATCTTCAGACAGCACAGACTGCACTACATCACATTGTGACATTTTGCACTGTTGAAGTTTTCCACACGGTTTTGTTGTCTGTTATTTGCGATATTAATTACTTGATGGAACATTTAGAAATATTTAATTAGTTTTCTGGAGAATTATTTTGATCCGAACATTGTCAAGCGTAAGAAAAAGCAAAGTGATGCATATATCTATCCAAGGAATAAATCGGTGTACAAAGTGACTTTATACTTCAATTAATCAAGTGCAGGAACTATGCAACCGTCTTTAACTGAGCTCTGGTGGATCTCTCAGCATATTTCTGAGAGATAACCAAGTGTCAATAAATTGAACCTTGGGTTACCTGCATAGCTTGCAAGTATCAGAGAAAAATGCATACGATTTAGTGTAATGTACCTACTAAACAGCAACTAATTATTGTAAAGAATCACTCTGTGATTAGGTAAAAAGTGATGAGTGCATGAACATTTATAAAAACAAACGAAACAACAAAAACACTCCTTGGAAAAAATCGATAATTCAAAAGAGTTCTATATATCAAAAAGTCCCTTTGAGGACATCAGTACAGCAAGAATTTTGACTAAGGAGCCCCCATCTGTGATGTTCACAGTGACTTACAAGTTGTTGGAAGTTAGTTACCTGTGTATTTCTATGCTGATTTTAATGGTTTTCATAAACATGGGCTGGTAATCTAGTTGTAGTAGGTTAGTTGCACAAAAAGATGTATTCTTCCTAGTGCGTCAGTCTCCACCACTGAGACCTCAATTCAATAGATATCTGTTGTTATGTCAGGTTTGCACTAACCTGCGCTGTTCTCCTGAGGAAGCAGCACGTATCCGCCGAGCAGCATATCCCACCTCATCACCACTTCCCTAGGTCCCGTTAAGAGGCACTCACTAGGGGCCAGATGTAGGTGGCCAAATAGCGAGCAATGTGAGATTCACAATTAAGGAAAATTAAGGAAGTGCAAAAAATATTGTGATTCCTACATACATGGCATTTTGTAATTCCTTAATAGAGATTCCTTAAAAATCGCTATTATGGAATCGCAAACATGTATTTACCAACATCTGGCCCTAGATCTTTTGACTTACACTACATTTTCATTGGCCCTTACGGGTACCCGTATTTGGGGTCCAACACATGAGGACATGAGGACATTGATATTACTCTACAACACTACATAGTGTGATCATTTGAAAACGGATATGAGGTGAGAAATGGGGGCTTTGCTTACACTGTGCGGGATTGTATGGGCATTAGTCTGTAATCTGCAGGACTAAAAGTTTACAGACTTTAATATTCGTTTTTTACTTTCTTTTTAGTTAACAGGGACCTTTTGGAAAATTAGCATGGTGATTTCTTATATTATTTTGGAAATACTCTACACCATAGGGCCAGTCAGGTCGGAAGTAGAACCTGCGGAGAGGTGAGAGGTCTACACTCTCCGCTTACTTCCTTTGAGCATCAACACGTACTTGACATTTAAGTGTTCTATTTGCTTATATATGGGCTTTGTTTGCTCCATTTCTTAGGAGCTTGGCACAGAAATGTCAAAACCTGACAGGTAGGGCACTCCTTGCCTTTTCCGTATGTTCACACAGGTTTTGCATGAATCACATATTGATAGGGTTAACATGATTCTTGCCGGACCTTCACTTTTAGGTCCTAAGGTTTTGGGGTAATATTTGTGAGTCCATCTATTTAGATGGGTTCACCCCAAATTTGAGCTTACGTGATTTCCTGTTTCCTCTTTCACTCCTACTTTCGCTAAACACCGCGGTTCTGCACAGCGGTTCATTATGTCAGTGTATTTCGCATGAGTTGCTGTCACCCGATGCACATTGAAATGAGACGGACAACCTTGACTTGCGTACAAGCACTACCACAACTGGTTGGCACATGCTTGAAAGTATTAAGTATTCCCACCACGAAAAAACCAGGGTTAATGCAAGTGCTTATATACAGGTTTAAATTTGGGTTTCCACTAAATGGTGAATGGGTTGGTTCACCATATCATATGTGTTTTAGGCTGAATAGGTTTATGATACACTTTGTTATGTTATATATATTTTTTAGCTCTGAAGAAGTCAGAGGATACATCCCTAACGACAAAACACGTGTTGGCTGGGCATTGCAGATTAAAGACCAAAAGAACAAAACTACACAGAACATTCTTGTTATTGTGTTAGGTTCACTGTTTGTTTAGGAAAGTCTGAATTGATTGGAGCATGTGCATAGGCTTGGCATAATAATAAATATTTTGCCTATGCATAAAAATGATATACTCAAATGATATAAAATATTTAGGGCCAGATGTAGGTCGGCAAATACCGGTCGGTAACGGACGATTTCGGCCGTTACCGACCGGTATTTGCAAATAGAGATGTAGGGGCCTTCAAATATACAGAATCTGTAAATTTACCGATTCGGTACATTTACCGATTCTGGAAATTACCGAATCGGTAAATATACCGAATCGGTAAATCTAGATGTAGGGGGCACTGAAAACAGTGCCACAGGCCATTACCGATTCGTTATTTACCATGTAATTCTATTGCATGGTAAATAACGAATACCTGTGTACATGCACATCTGTAAACCTGTGCCATGTGGCACACATACATGCCCTAAGGGCATGTATGTGTGTCACATGGCACACAAGCCAAAATCAGGGGTGCAACAGGGTGTCAAAGTGACACCCTGTCCCCCTTGCAAAATCGGTAATTTTACCGAATCGGTATTTACGGATTCGGTAATTGACATTGATTCCTATGGGCCTGATTCGGTAACTACCGAATCATACAGATTCGGTAAAAATTACAGAATTTTTACCTACATCTGATTTACCGAATCTAGAATACCGAATCGGTAAAATTGGGTATTCTAGAGTCGGTAAATCAGATTTACCTACATCTAGGCCTTAATCTTTAGAAAATGTAAATAAAATTAAACAAATGAAAAAAATAATTAAAACAATGTAAAAAATCTACCCATGCCATACCAGTACAAAAACAGCATTCCATTCCTAAAATATGTATTAAAAAAATTGGGGAAAAAATACAACATTTAGAACACTACAATAATATAGAAAAAGAACTATGATACATACAGCTAAAGCTATTTTATATACAATATATATTTTAGAAACAATAATAAGTACAACACTACAAAACAATGGGGCAGATTCCCAGAACTAATCCGAGAGAAAATCTTAAATTTACTACTTTTGGTATTCACAGAAGACATTTAGTAGTAAAGTTAGGATTTGGTCTTAAATTAAGATTTTGTCTTACATTATGATTCTGTCTTAAATTAAACTTAAGTTAAACTTACGTTTAGGTCTTAAAACAAAATCCTAATTCAAGACAAAATCCTAATTTAAGACAAAATCCTAAATTAAGAAAAAAATCCTAATTTAAGACAGAATCCTCACTTTACAACTACTAAATGCCTTCTGTGAATACCAAAAGTAGTAAGTTTAGGATTTTGTCTCAGATTAGTTCTGTGAATCAGCCACAATCTTCTTTCCAGCAACATTCCAGATAACGATACTTTGTTTATCATGCTGAAAAGGCAATGATATTTTTCATATTTTGGTAAAACACCCCTGAGCCATACTAACTTTGTATTCAGCGACTAGGATTCTCCTCCTCGGGCAAACCGCATATTTTGTTCAAGTCACTCCTTCTTTCCTCTTAGATAGGCATGCTCGTATGTCTCAGATAGCACGCAGCTCTTCAGTGCAATGTACAGACTTCAATTGATGTCCTCTCACCTACTAGAGCCTGGCTATCAGTGATACAGCCCTGGATCAAAACAGCTCTCTGAATATCCTGATTACCTCTCTCACAAGAAAGTGAAGTGACTTGGCACTGGAACCACGTGGGAAAGTTTGACTCCCACTTTTATATTATACCTGATTTACAGACAGGGACTTTAGATCCACTGACTAAAGTCCAGGAACAAGTTTGTGTTGGTTCCCTTTCACATTTAGTTTTCTGGATGCAGCGCAAACACAGGGACGAATTATGAGTTTGGCGGTCTTACCGACAAACCACTCTGGCGGGGGTCCAAAACACATCGCCAAGGCAGCGGTGTTCCAACAGCCCAATTTTGTTGTAAGTAGGTTGAGCAGCAGACCGCCATGACGGAGTGCTCCTTGCCAGAGATGCAGCGGACTACAATGCTGGTGATTAGTATGCTGATGCCATCATGGCGACGTATTGCTGTCAAGCACATTACAAAAATACATTGTAGTATTACCACTACACCAAAGTGAGTAAATACACTTTATCAGCATGTGGACTTTCCCAAACGGGTGGCACAGTACAGAAAATGCATGTCTAGTAAGCAATGCACGTCTTGAGCAGTTGCTAGGCAACACTCGTAACTTTGAAGAGCTATCAGGAGCCTCCGCCGTAGCCAATTAGTAGTCAGGCAACTTTAACACCTAGTGTTTTAATGAGATTCAAGGGCGTATGGGCAGTATTGAACAGCCACGTTTGTAATTATAAGAGGAAAACAAGGTTTCCCTTCCCGTGACCACAGTGTGCGTCCTGCCCAACGTTGGAGCGCAACAGCACAATATGGAGTACAAAGTTGATATGGAGCATGAAGGTGAAGCAGGAATCACAGCACACACAGTGTTCACCGCTTGGTCGTTAAATCATCGCCACAAAAGTGTAGTGATGACCCAACCTTGAAGTGAGTAATAACACTTTATTAGCAACTAGGCAAGTAGTAGGACCTGCTGCTGGGCTCCTCAACTGCCAACTGACCGCACTCCCAAGAGCACAGACCCTGTTTCCAAGGAGACCATCACTGTGACTCAATCTTTCTACAGGGCGTTCTATGATGCTACAAGGTTCTCTAAATACTCCACACTACATACATGAGTACTGGCGGTTCCATGATTCCGGGAAACCATTGTGGTTTGCGCTCTACAAAGCAACTGAATAGTGGCCATTGGATGGCTGCAAATGCAACAGAGCTGGGGGATGATTAGGATGTCGGGCGGGAAGCCTCCTCCCAACAGTCAGAATCTCCAAGACCGCGTCAGAGCCCTTCCAATCGACTCAGTTGGTTTCCATTCTGACCACCCTATAACGATGATCGCGGTTGAATGTAAACCGGGCAGTCATTCCGAATTGGTTCTGAGCGACTCATAGAGTATTCATGTCAGTCAGAACCATTTCGTACACCCCTATGGACACTGTTTTCACCCTCAGGATAATGATATCAATTTCCAACAGCCTTTCCACGTCAGCCTATCTGACACAGAAAGGCTATTGAAAAGTGACTTTGGGGGGCCCTGGCAGGGCCCGCTTGCCTCTGCAGCATATGGTTGATGGTCAGGGGGTACCTAAGCAAACCCCCTGTAAAACACTGCGCTGTGTGGCAGGCACCATGGGCTGCCTGTGAAAGGGTGTGTTAGAAATGGGATCTCTGGTTGGCTGAGGCTTGCGCCAAAGCCAGGCAGGGACCACCACTCTAGTCAGGGCAAGGGAGTTACACGCCAAGAATAACCCCTGCTCGCCCCCTTGGCAACGTAACACGAGCGGTAAGGGTTCTCTCGGAGGCAATGTGTTAAGCATTTGCACACGCACCCACCAGCAACAACATCCCAGGCCCCCCACAAAAGGAACTCCACACAAGGTTATATCAAAAATAGCCTTTGTATTCTCAAAACACATCAAATAGTAAACACATTATGTACACTGTGCCAACTGGCACGGGGCAATATTTACAAGGGATTATGTACACCTGACAGGGCCACGTGGGCCACTGTCAGAATCATCAGTTGGTAAAGAAATATTAAAAGAATATATGAACTTAGAACACAGCCAGTAATCACTGGAAAGACACTATACTCAGCGTCAGCCTGTAATATGAATCATAACAGGGACAGTATCCCTTAAGTCTAAATACATTAGACCCTCACCACCTAAGTAAGAATTACACTAGGGGCGTAAATCACACAGGGAAGTATAATCTCCCTAACACAAACCTAAACAGGTAAAACAACCTCCTATGCATAAACCATATCTAGAGGTATCAAACAGAGGGCCAGATGTAGGTAAAACTCATTTACCGATTCTTAAATACCGAATTTTACCGATTCGTATTCATGAATCGGTAAATGAGATGTAGATAAAAAAATCTGTATTTTTTACCGATTCTGTAAAATTCTGAATCGGACTTTCGGAAATTACCGAATCTGTATTTACCGAATCGGTACTTACCGAATCGGTATTTCCCATTCATTCCTATGGGCCAAAAGGTAAATACCGAATCGGTAAAATCCGAATAGGAAAGCAAGCAAAAGTGAAACTTACCACCCTCCCCCTCCCTACCAGGAAGTGGCTACCCAGGCAGCTGCAACTAATTAGAAGGTTCTGGAGTAGGCAGTCGGAGCTGAGCAGAGACACAGAGCAGCAGGGAGAGTTTTTTTGAAACATTACCAACTGAAAAATGGCAAGCAGCAGTGAAAGCCAGAAGGCAGACAGAAAGAGGAAAATAAAGTTCAGCAGCATGGAGCTGCAGGTACTTGTGGAGGAGGTAGTGAGAGTGCACATCAAACTTTTTGGCAGGCACTCCCTCACTGGTCCTGAGTCTGCCAAACGAAAAATCTGGCTGGCAATTGTTGAAAAGGTGAATGCTGTGGGAGTCACACCCAGGAATACTGAGGATCTCAAAAAAAGATTCTATGACCTCAGGAGCCTCACCAAGGAAAAAATGGCTGAAATCCACAAGCAGGCTGGCCTAATCGGTGGAGGCAGGAACCCAGCGCCCCCCCTGACTGACCTGGAGGAGTTGGTGGCCTCAACCATTGAGGCAGACAGCGCCTGCGGACTGGGAGATGTGGACAGCTCAGCCAGAGCTGCAACAAAAAAAGGTAAGACGCATGCACTGCTTCACACCCCATACCAACCTGCTTCCCTTTACCCTTTGTGGACAAACAAACCCCAGTCCAGTACTGCTATCACTACACAGGAGCAATGCATTATGGGAAATGTAGTCAGTAAATGTAAGACCATGTGTAACAGCGCAGACATCAGCAAGTTAGTGAAAGTAATGCAGATAAATGAAAGTTAAATGTGTAAAGCATTTATTGTAGTGACTGTGACACAGTAGCACTCAGTTGATATACGCTTTCTCATACCTAGGGGCTAAATCAGGCAGTCGACCCACTAACACAGAAGGGACTGCACCAGCGAGGGAGGAGAGTGAGGAAGCAGGTCCAAGCCAAGTGCAAGCCTCGCAGGAGGAAGGTGACACGACTGGCATCTCCCATGAAGATGACAATGTTCATACCCCAGTGTTGCTGCACTCCCCACAGCTTTCCCAATCCCCTTCCTTGGTATTCTCACCAGAAACTTCACCAACACTGCTCCAGTCCACTCCTGCAACCCACCAGCCAGGAGGCGTGTCGTGGCCCCACTACCAGTAATGGAGGCAGCAGAGGGTGAGGGTGAGGCTCAAGTCACCGTAGATGTGAGTTCAGCAGCACTGCAGTCCACAAATGAGACAGTCACAGCTTGCAGGAGACAACGCAGACCCAGCAGTGCAGGTGGACGTGGTGATGGCACTGTGTTCCGTGGGCTGGAGGGCAGCATGGTGCGCATTCAAAGGATGCAGGGCAAATCCATCCAAGCCTGCCAACGCCAATTCAGAGCCCTGAATGTGCAAATAGGAGACATGGGGAAAGGCATGAGAGACATTGTGGAGGCAAATAAAGAGGTTGCAAAAAAATCAACTGACATGGCAGCAGGATGCAGCAGATGAGCAACTCAATTACGCAGCTCAAAACTTGACAGTCTGTCACACACAAGGCGAGAGGGGTTGGCCTAACGGCTAAGGCGCTCGACCTCGGACCTGGGGAACTCGGTTCGAGTCTCGGTAACGACGCCAAAAACCCCCTGTGATTCTGGGCAAATCACTTAATCTCCCCGTGCCTAAAAAATGAAAGTGTGTCCTCATGTAACGTAACTGGTGCTATGTAAAGCGCTCTGATAACTGATTCGGTTCGGTTCAAGTTCGCGCTATATAAAACTCTCAAAAAAAAAAAAAGGCGCAGGGATGCCCATGCCCACAATACGGCCATCAATCGCTTGGGCACTGCCACATCCCTGCTATGCAGGAGGGGAATACATATGCAGGAGGCTTTGACACAGAATACAGCTGAGGTCACCAGGGGCATGGCCAGAATGACAAGTGCACTAGAGGCAATGTTGATTTCACACACAGCACAGAATCCTGCCCTGGACGTGGCAGAGGCTGAAGACACTAGTAGCCGGAGCAGCCTATCAAGCACTATTGTGGAGACACGGAGAAGTACCAGGCGCCAAGCTGAGGCTGCAGGGCAGGCTGAACAAAGCGAACAACATCCTAGTGGCTCAGGGAAGCGCAGGCGCAAGTGACATTACCGGTCATGGGTGAAGTAACCCGGGACATACAGTCCCCAAATGTATAATGTTTAGTTTGTTGCACTTAAGTGCTTGCACGTTGTGGCACCATTAAAATACGTTGGTTGCATACACAACCTGTCTGTGTCTCATTACTTACTCAGAAATAGTTGCGCGTAATCTTCTCACGTCTGTATCTGCCATCACTTGGTGTTGACACTCCAGCAGGTTGTGGTTCAGGCACAGCAATCTCGTCGTCATGATCATCAAAGTCTGACAACTCCACCTCAGTGCCCTTCTGCACAGCAAGGTTGTGCAACATAGCACAGGCAGCAATGATCTTACAGCAGGTGATGGGGGTATACTGCCGTGCACCTCCACTTTTGTGCAGGCACCGGAACCTGCTTTTCCAGATACCAAAGGTACGCTCCACCACATTCCTGGTGCTCTTGTGGGTCCTGTTATACCTCCTTTGGCTGGGTGTTGAGGGGTTGAGGTAGGGTGTGAGTATGAAGGAGCAGAGGGCATATGCACTGTCTCCTAAAAGGAAATGGGAATACATTACTCACATGCATACATGTACTTCTTACTGCAATAGGTGTTAAAGGGGTCGCACACTGTGTCTTACCTAGGAGGTATCCTTCACCAAATTCCCCTGCTGTCAGCCGTGAATAGATTCCGCTGTTCTGGAATATAAAGGAGTCGTGGGTACTCCCAGGAAATTTTGCAACAAGGTCAGTGATGGCGCACTTGGCATTGCAGATCACCTGCACATTGATGGTGTGAGTGGACTTCCTATTTCTGTATATATACTCCGTGGCAGCAGGGGGACAAATCGGAATGTGGGTGCCATCAATGCAGCCAATAATATGGGGGAAAAGCGCCATCTGGTAAAAGTCATATTTTGTTTGGACCAGTTCTGCAGGGGTTGCAGGAAAAGATATATAATGGTCCATCCTCTGTAACATGGCGTCAAGGAACTTGTGGAAGAACCGTGACAGGCTGCTCTGGGTCACCCCACCTACCGCAGCAACCACACTCTGGTAGCTCCCAGACGCAAGCAGGTGTAGGCTGCACAGCACCTGCACGTGGGGTGGAATAGCGTGTGCCCTTGGGGTAGTGTGCTCCAACAGTGGTTGGAGGCCCCTGATGAGGTCCAAGATGGTGTCTGGGGCCAACCTGTACCTCTGGAGTATCTCTGCCTCTGTGAGCATGAACAGGGTGATACTCTGCCTGTAGACCTGCTCCTGTCTCTGCCATTCCCTCTCTCCTTCCTCCTGTAGCCGTAGCCGTCTTGCAATGACATAAAATGCCGCCATTGTGCAAGAAGAATTGCATTTTGGGTTCATTTTTATAGGTTGCACCTGGTTACCACCTGATTTCAATCCATGGTAAATACCGACTCTTAAATACCGAATTTGAAGCAAATTCGGTATTTAAGAGCTTACCTACATCTCAATATTCAATTTTACCTCTTCTTAATTACCGATTCGGTATTTTACAGATTCGGTAAATTTACCGATTCGGTAAATATACCGATTCGGTAAATTTACCGATTCGCAAACTGTTGCGATTCGGTAAATTTACCGATTCGGTAAATTATCCGATTCGGAATGATTACCGATTCGGTAACTTTACCGATTCGGTAAATTTACCGAATCGGACGATTTTCGGTCTCCTACATCCCAAATGCTCAATACCGGTCGGTAACGGCCGAAAATACCGATTTTCAGCCGTTACCGACCGGTATTGAGCTACCTACATCTGGCCCAGAGTGCGCAAAACATTCTATACACCAAACATTTCCTAGCACCAAAAGCATTAGCACATAAATCACTTTAGCACATAAATCACATTAGGGCCTGGCACCCTGTAAAAGTAACCATCCCCCTGGCCAACTGGCCATCTAAAAAGAGGGGTTCAAATGCCCTATGTTCAGAAAGTTAGAGCTGCTGCCTAGGCAGCAAAAGTCAAGGTTGCGCCACTGCACCAAAACCTAAACGTTGTAGCTGCCCAATACTTGCTGGGCAGCTGAGAAGAATAACTGAGCGGCCTAAACGATGCAGCTGGCACTAAGTGCTGCGCAGCTGTGCAGGCCAAGGTGGGGAGAAAGGAGTGCGTCTCACTCCTGGGTTTAAAAGCACATGTCCCCTGAAAGAAATACCTAAACGGTGCAGCTGCCCACTATTTGCTGGGCAGCTGGGAAAGTCACAAATGTGGCATGGGCTCTCACTGGCCCTCTAGAAACAAAAATGTGCCAAACGTTGGAGCCCTCTAGGCTCTGGCAAGAAGCATGTCCCTTGGAGCACTCTGGCTCCTTATTCAGCGCCAACTGTTGGAAACCTCTAGGCTCTAAAGATTCACACATGCAAAATGTTGGAGCCCTCTCGGCTCTAGGAACACGGGGACCAGTTGTTGGAGCCATCTGGCTCTCAAAAAGAACAGGCCACAAGCATGGAAGCCACAAGGGGCTTTAAACAAAATATGCCCCGGGGGGGCACGCACAGGCTCTGGGCACACTTGGGGCCCTAACACAAATGTCCCGCACGTTGGAGCGGCCCTCTGCTAGACGGGGCCGCTCGCAAGAAAGCAGTGTCCAGGTGCCTCCAAGGCAACACGATGCGCGCCCGGAGCTTCCCTCCCAGTCCTTCAACACTCACCGGGCTGTTCTGCTCTAGCGGGGGCTCCTCTGGGCGGCGGCACTTCTCAAAAGGCGGTGGGGGGCAGGAACTGGCAATGTGCCTCGAGCCCCCTCTGCAGGACAGCCCCGCCTTTACAATGCGCCGGTCTTCACCCGGTCACCCATCTCTGGACTGGGACTTAGGATGTGGAGCCTTCACGTCTCCGGGCCAACTCTTCTTCCGGGGCTCCCTCTAGCGCATGGAAGCCCCGCAACATTCACAGGCAGCCTGCCAGACTTCCGGGCGGGGCAGCAGCAGCGGCAATCTCGGGCGGCAATGAGGGATAGGCTCCCTCGGCGCCCAAGCACCAAAATAAAGGCAGTATGCGGGGTGGGCACCCGCTAGGGCTCTCCTAGGTGGGGTGGGCACCCGTAATTTTTAAATCCACAACAAAGACGCAGGGTGGGCACCTGCGCACCATAACAATCCCATAAGCGGAGTGGGCACCCGCAGGGCTCCATAGGAGAGGGGGTGATCTCCAGGCAGGGGGAATCCCCTCTCAGCAGCGGCGCGCCGTCCAGTGCCGCAGGGAGAAGGTAAAGCACTCCCAGGGTGCCCAAAGCAGCACATCAAGATGGAGCACAACAGCTCCCAGCAAAGAAAGGTCCTCCAGGCATCCGGGGGCTGGGCAGGGCTCAGGGACACAAGCCTTCCCCTGGGCCCCAGCAGCAGCACGCCCCTGGTAGATTCGAGTATCAGGACAAGAACATTTTACATGGGGTCACAGACCCTTTTTTTACACAAATACCTTTGTTTCAAAAGGTGCAGGCAAGGGGCGAACCAGATGCAACTGGTTCTGGAGCACTTTGTTTTGCTCAGCCCCTCTCCCTATTCACAGGACAGGCCAGGGACATCAGACACACCACAGGGAGTGGAGCCAGCATTGTGGAGGGAAGGCCCAGCCCTATTCAGGTCCCAGGTGCAACTCCTTCCTCCCATCAACATGCAGATCTCTCCATTCACCACCGGGCAGACCCATTCTGACTCCTGGAGCCAAGCACACCAGCCAGCTCCAGCCAATCACAAGCCAGACAGTCATTTCACATTCACTGCACAGACATGCCAACTTCTAAAAAGTGGCACTTCTACACTAGACGCAATAAATCTGTGCACATCATCGCGCAGCATTGAATCTCACAAGTTCGCACATACCAAACTCGACCCTGCACTCCCCACACATCAGGAACTTTCATGGACACACATATCCCTTATGCATTCCTATGGGAGGGCAGGCCAATCTCACCACACACACTCAGAGAGCGCACGCACTTTACACTGGGCCACAGTGCTAAGGTGCGCAGAGACCAGAAATCCACCAACATCATGTCAGAGTTCAAGGCAAAAAGTTCAGGGGTGAACCTGCCAAAAGGGCCAAGTCCAACAGGGTGCAGGGTTTTCCGCAAACACCCCATTTCCCCTTAGAAGGCTGTGTTATGGACAGTTGTTGGGTGGAACACAAGCAAGCTCCAATAGGGAAGAATGTTACTAATACGGAGGTCGGACGGTCGGTCCGGAGTCGGTGTCAGTTGGAGGCTTTCCGCCCAACATCGTAATAAGCCCCTGGTGTTCATTGGTCAATATGAAACACCTGCATAACACACTATAAAACACACCCTGTTTCAGACCATGTTCCTTTGCCACTCCATAGCTCCAAAGCATTTGTGAGGTAAATCCGGGACAGAGTGGGCAGGCTATGTTTTTTCAATCACTTGTCACTCTCCACACACCTCTCATGCTCTTTTACATTTTCTCCTGGGTGCAATTACTTGCTGTACTGTTAGTTCCTCTTTTTTTGATAATACCCTGACCCAAAAATCCAAAGTTTTCTGAGCAAGAGTTGTCAGTCATGGTGGATGAAATCATTAGAGTAGAGCAACATCTATTTGGAGCCAAGTCCAAAATACTACTATCACTCAGAAAAGGGAAATGTGGGACAGAATAATCCACAAAGTGAATGCTGTAGCTACCATAGCACTCACACTGGGAGAAATAAGGAAGAGGTGGAACAAACCGAGGTCAAAGGTGCGTAGCCTGTCCTCCAAGCAACACCTGGAGGTCCGGAGGACTGGTGGAAATCCTCCAAGCATTCCCATAAATGTTTCACTTGGGAGGGGAAGCTCTTGGCCATCCTACACAGTAAAGACTTGCATGGAGCCCCTGGAGAAGTAGAGTCTGGTAAGTGACACTTTACAACCTCACATGAGACCTAAATCCCCTGTTTGTTCACAAAACCATCTCTTAACAATGTGATTTCCACATATATCCCAAACATCAAATCAGCAAAGTATCAGCATCAGAGTTGTGACATTGTCTGTGTGAATGTTAAGTGTTGTATATAGGGTTTGTTGTCACATCTAACAAATAACAAAATACCTTAAATGCTCATGGAGTGAGTGATCTACACCCAATGCTCTCCTCAGACACTATACAGGTCTGTATGTAGCTATGGTCTCAACAACTGATTTTTTTTTTTAAGTTTCATATAGCGCAAACTAGACCCTAAGACATCAGGTATCAGAGCGCTTTACATGAGCACCAGTTCTGTTACATATGGACAAATTCATCTTTGTTTGGTACGGGGAGATTAACTGATTTGCCCAGAATCACAGGATGTTGAGTAGTTGCCAAGACTCGAACCCGGTTCCCCAGCTTCGAGGTCGACCGCTCTAGCCATAAGGCTACATCCTCTCCCCACAAAATTGATGGCAAAAGTGGCCTGACAACAAGTGTGTTTGACCAACATAGAAATACATCAAACCAAATCAAAATATTTGAAATGTCGAGTGACCCTTTGTCTCTGCACTGCTCACATGATAACTATTGGAAAAGACTCAGCCAAGTTGTTTCATCTACTGTTTTGTACTCAGCTGGACATTGGAATGGTTAAATGCACATCTAGCATCTCCACTGTGTTGTGTAGAAAGGTTTATAGAAGTCATGTATACTTACTGATCTAACTGGCAACAACTCAGGACATGGTATGAGCTGCGCATCAATGTTCTCCATTTACCAACAGGTCTACTGGCCAGAGCAAGTGGCCACAGCTCTTCTACCAAAGATACACCCACTGCAACCCACTATCAAGATGACAGTGATGTGGACAATCCTAGACACCTTAACGTGGACCACAGTGCTGGTCTATCTGGTTAGATTGGGAACATTTGCAACAGTGAATGTCACTAGACCCACAACATCCCTCCCATCTGTAGTAACCCAGTAGTTTACCCAACCTGTGTACCTGCCACAGTGTCTCCCATTATTTTCACCCCAGTCCTAGCTACTGATGTCACTGGTACCACCCGTGCAGGTGTGGCATCCTGTGCAAAGGGCACAAGTTTGTGGGGTAGGGCTCTAGGGAAGGTGTCTGTGGGTCAGTGGAATGAGGTCACCGGGGCCACTCACACTCAGTCTTACATCGACCACGTCATGGGAGCATACCATCAGCCCCAAGATAAGATGGACCAGATACTCACTGAAATCAGGGAGATGAAACCGGTGCAAAGGGACATACACACTGAGTTAACAGCCACAACACCAACATGGACTCCCTCATTGTGGTGCTGCTGGATATTAACACAACTCTGGCCAGGGCTTTTCTATTACCATGCACCTCTTCCTGTGTTGCCCACCATCAGGCCCCTCAACATCTGCTGCAGCCACAGGAAGGGAGGCCTTCCCAAAGGAAGAACCAACAGCAAACACCCCAAGACCTTCACATGTGGCTCCCAACCGCACTGACAAGGTGAGACGTCTACACAACTTTCCGGTCTACAAGACCAATACCACCACCAGCAAGAAACTTTAAACCTAATTTCCCCAACTGTGCAACACACATTCACTTTGTGGGCTATTTCTGGGCCTATTGCCCTTTCTGATGGCAGTAGTATCTTTGACATTGGACTACAAAAATTTGGCATCTACGACTATGGTTTCATCCCCCATGACAGACTCCTCCACTTTTTGCTTTGCCTGTTTTATTTTTTCACTATGTTTATTCCTCCTTGTTCACTTAAATAAATACACTAGTCGGAAACTCATTGACTACTGTAGTATATTTTGAATCTAGAACATCATATATGTACTCCCATCTGAACTAACTTAACAATTCTACAACTTATTCTTGTGTAAGAAAGGATATGACAACCATGTTCCAAAGAAGCATACAAAAAAGCATACAAACTAATGGGTTGTCATGATGTCAGTTACAAACTATATCAAATATTAGACCAATAGTTTATGCTCGTAAACACACTTAAAGTCCCAGACCACACCTACATGGAAAGAAGGGAAATACATTTCGTATCCATCGCAGATAGACGGGCGGCATTGTGAACTCAAGCACAGAACATAGCAGACTGGATATGAAGGCATTAACCATTTAAATTTTGATGACTCGGATGCTACGGGAATCCCAACATATGTCCACTATGAAATGTATTAGAAGATCGCTTCAGTTATCTTTGAAAGATAACCCTAATCCTGAGAAAGTCCATGTTGGACAAAAAGTGTTGGCTGGACAGATGTATGCATATTGCATATCACTACGAATAAAGAATAGTTGAAAAAAGAAACTTCAAGACTCCTTCCTCAATACTTTTTGAAGTTTGTGGATCTTGACAAATTGTTTGTAATTCACAAAGGAATTATGATTAATTGTATGCTCCTTTTCATTGTTTGATGCATTTAGAGCATGTATGCTGACCAGAGTCCCCCTACTGCCTAATAAATCTGCATTAGTCACACAACATCTGCCACCATGTCTCTTTCCTTGCATACCCCATTGCTCACCATATCTCTGTGCTTTAATATGGCCGTCCTAACAACTTTAATTTTGACAAAGTCTATGAAATGGTGGGCAACTCCACACTTTTGAGCCAAATGGGTCCCTGCATTTAAGATGCCTCTCTTTAATGGAAAATATGTCCAATGTATAAATCAATTGAGATTTTTGATGTGGTTCCAAACTTAGGACCGGATTGTGAGCTTGGTGGCTGGTACTCCATTATTGAGGGTGGCAGAGGATGTTGACCTTCACAGGGAGTCGCCCTCACTCTCACACCTTTTTGAGCAACAACTACTGTGAAACTCTGTATACCGCAGTGTGTGTTGCAGCCCCTAGAACAGATTGGATATATCCTCAACCTACTAAAGGAAGGTAGGAGATTAGGGAATTAAGGGGATCGTAGGTTGTGATGGAAGATGGAAGACCCTTTTAGGGCTAGAATAAATTGGCTGAAACATGTTGACAAAGGAGAGGTGTGGGGCTACTAATAATCACCATCATCCTATATTTATTTTAATCCTGATCATGAAGTCCAGTAATAAAAGTGAAGTAGAACATTCCTGAGCCAGTTTTAAATTCCAATTTCTGCACCAATATTCCTGTAAGATCCCTATTATTTTGTTTTTGTATTGACTTCCCCTCCCTTTTGCCCCACCCCAGGTGTTAGGCTGCGCAGTCGTGCCGTTAGCAAGGCCTGTGATAAAGCATGCCACAACTTGTGGGTGAAGGCAGTTTTCAAAGTAACAAAGCGTGTGCTACTAATTACACTAGCCGTTTGTTTCTTTATGTTCCTACTCCTCATTTGTGTGTTTGGATATTTGTAGGAGAGGTTGATGTAGGAGTGTAACCTCTTTTCCTCAGTTGTGTGTGATTTATTGGCGGAGGATATTACCTCCACCATTCTCCACAAGCTATTATATCTCAGAGTTACACATAACTGCCAACCCAGCAGCCATCTCTGTACATTTAAAGCAACAGCAATCAGAGCAGTTTCTTTCAATGCACAGAAAGTTTGATGGACAGCCACAGTCAGTTTTGATGGCCATTCACCAAACTTTTTCATTTTTCTTGAGAGAAATAAGCTTCCAAAGCATGAGTTTTTGAAAAACAAACAGCTGATGACGTCCACGACTTGGGAGTTATCTCCCAGTGTGATGGTTTTATTATCATTTTTGCTGACAATCGCCTCAAAGTTTTCCATGTAGTGAGGGATAGAACACAATACAATATACTCTCCACCATAAATATGGCAGGTGGTGTAATGTCCTTCCTCCATTTGCCTCTACTCTGTCGGGCAATCAGAGGAAGTTTTCTGTCGACAGAACGCAAAGGGCTCTATTGAACAAAACACTAAGGTCCACCATCTCTGAATGAGGTGGGCGGACCAAGTATTTGGCAGTTTGGGTTCTGTCTAGCATTTTCGACAGAAAACCCTTTCCATCAATCTCTGAACTGGGTCCTCAGTTTACTTTGTGGGCAATTAGAGCACTCTTTCATTTAGTGAGATTATTCTCACCAATGATTTGCATGGGTGTATTCAGTGCTGACCATTATTTATCACATTCAAATTTGTGATCCAAGTGTGAGCCCCTGAACAATGTAAATGATCATTCATAGGGGTATGTTTAAATGAAATTCCCAAAAGTATGTCATTATGTCACACTGCGTAACTATGCCACCATTCACAGCAAAATTATTGTGCTGGAGCAGATGTGAACAATGCAGAGCATGAGTGGCTTGTCAAAAGTTGATGAAAGGAAAAATAGCAATAATTTATGGATTTGCTTTCACATCATTTTCTTGAAATTGTACTAAATAGTCAGACCCCAATGACCAGCTCAACAATTCAGCAATGATTCTGGCTTCCACCCCCTACTGTGAAACTGCATGGCACATTTAGAGACCTCTGAGCTCTGGAGTGGTAACTATATGCCTTCACTGCATCTGTTTGTTCAACAGGTGGCCTGAAATCAGAGCTGAATGCCAAGTGGCCACCATGTTTGTTTCACTCACTTGACATTTTCTTGCTGTACTGAAGCAAACACCTAAAGCCCTAACATACAGGGAGTTTCCGCCCTGCACTTGGCGGCCATTATTTGTTTTTCTAGGCCAGGTCTTCCATGCCTCCCATAGTGGACCTGGACTGAAAAAACAATTGACAGTCTCCCAACCCTAAAAAGGCCTGTCCAGACCATTGGGTCAAGGGTTTCTGAAATCAGCTGAGGTGCCACCACTTGATACTATATTGCGCCCCTGACTCTACATGAGGAAGCTGAATGGCAAGTTTGTAGAGACAGGAGCTCTGTCAATTTAAGTTGATGCTCCAGGCTGTCAAACTCAATTTTGAAACGATAATCAGTAGATCTTCAACTAACTCATTGCACCTATCAGAGGTCTTTGTAGGAGGGTCATATGGTGCACCTACATGTACTTCTTCTCCCAGGCTTCATTCATTGAAATAGAAGAAAAGATAAACACATTGGGGCATATTTACGTCTTCTGGCGCATCTCTGCAAATCAGCAGGGATGCGCCAGAACCGATGCGTCATGCAATTCCCTCCTTGCGCCACCACAGATGCGCCGCATTTACAATGCGGCGCACCATGGTGCAAGGAAGGGCAGTTGCGTGACGCATCATGTGGTGTACAGGCGGCGCATTGCTGGAGTCGCGTCGCAAGCACGACGCAACTCCAGTAATGCTCAGGGCCGCCCAATACTTAACATGCTGCGTCAGTTCTTACGCCTGCTTCAAGCAGGCGTAAGGAATTGACGTAGCAGCGTCGCAGAAGTGCCTGCGTGAAATCTTGTAGATTTCATGCAGGCACTTTTGTGAGGCACACAGGCGCCGGAACGCCCACCCTGCGTGGGAACGCCCCCATTGTGGCGCTGGGTTTTATAACGTGACACATCTCTCTAGATGCGTCACGTTGTAAATGCCTCGCAGGGATGCGCCACGTTTAAGCCGCTGTTGCGTGAAGCAAGGCGGCGTAAACGTGGCTCAAGGGGCTTTTAAATCTGCCCCATTGTCTGGTCTCCTGCTCACCTACCCAATTCTCCTTCTGTCCATCTTAATTTCATTACTCTTGCTTCGAATAATGTGCATTTAGGCTGATAAGTAAAAAAAATGTGAAGAATGGAATGTTTGAATTAATCTCATCCTCTGGTAATTACTTAGGAACCTATCTCAGTGCAACATTATTTTTCACAGATTGGACCCAGCCATATGCAATTCAGCATTGACCCTGCTCCTATAGGAACAAACAGTCCCTAACTGACAGGTCAACTCCTCCCTGAACTTGAACACAAGCAATCCAGGAACATTTTCTACCTGACTGGGCTATTCAGTTTGGTTCCAGTGGTGCAGCGGGCATGGGAACCACATCTGGGCATATGCGTTGCCCTTAGAGCGTCGCCCTGAAGTATACAAAAAAGCCATGGGTGGAACACTTGAATTAATCTCAGCTGCTAGTAATTACTCTGGCACAAATTCTAGTCTATCGTTATATTGCACACCATGCCACCCCAGTTCGGATCCAGTCATATGCAAATCAATATCTAATAGAGGCAGTCAAGCCTGAACTACCAGGTCAGATTCTCCAACTGGAATTCAAGCAACCCAAGACTATTTCTCCCTGATTGAAGTGCTTCAGTCGGGTGTAGCTCAGTTCCAATGGCACAGTGAACAAGGTTTCTGGCTCAGGTTTTATGGTTTTGCACTGTAAAATAAATCCCAAATCAGCACTTTGTACCAATATGAGTCAATATTGGTGACTTTGTACTGGAGTTAAGTGCTCATAAATGTGTCCCAGAGTTTCCCCACCCAGCATGAACACGTGACTAGAAACGAGCACAGGTGAATGACATGATTACTGTGGACGCCATCAAGCCTGATGGAAACACTGACACAGTCCTGCCCAGCCAACTCTAAGGAACATACTAGCATGGAAGAAGGGGACACTGCGATGTATGGTGAAAGTGCACCAGAGCTTGTGACAGAGGATAATGTGTGAAAACAAGAAGGATGAAACAAGAGTGTGGCAACAGAGTCATTGTGGGTTCTTTAGTATTTATTGCTTCACTCCTGCTTGGAGTCTAACATGCAGAGTTTGGGGGTCCTCACCTGTCAGAATTACTACTTCGTATTAGGTAATAATTCTGCAACTCTTCAACAGCGACAGCACCAATCAAATTATCTCTTCTACTGGCAATGTGTCCCACAATGTCAGCCCAATGCTGAAAAAGGTTTGACAACCCCACTTCCCCATGCTGCTACATCCTTACATTTCTTCCCTATCTTCCATTTGCATTTCTCCTCTACATTAGGTCGCACCTTTGTTTCTGCATGGCTTGAGCATTGAAACACACACCTTGGGCTGGTGAGATTCATCAACAGTGTGCAGCATATTCAAAATGCATGACCCTGACATGCTTGGTAAATCTGAGTAAAGCAAGGCAGAGCAAGTTGCTGTCTTGCATTACTCTCCGCCAGGGAGGCGTTTGAGGGATAAAAATTAGGTTTCCCATCGTGAGGAGTATCGGACATATACTATGTTAGCATGATGTATCTATATACCCTCTTTGCTTGATATGCACATAACATAATCCATATATGCTTCAGCTGGAAGGAAAGGTTTTTTTTTTGTGTGTGTTTCTAATAAAGCGCCGGGATACTCTTTTTGAGTCGCCGCGCGCTATATAAAAATAAACATAACATAACATAACATAACATAACATAACATACTAACAGAGTAGGCCGAGAAACATACAGACGCCATTTTCTTTCTTCTGACTCGGACACGAGCTGTGATCACGTGTTACTCTCCGGTAGTTGTCAAGCCCCAGTTCATCTGAGTTACAGGGAGCAGCTGAACATAGACTGTTCACTCGACTCTCCTGGGACGCAAGGTCCCATCTGGCTTTGGGTGCGATAAGCGCATTCCTGGAGGCGCCGTGCCTACGCTCCCGGGCACCAAGACGAAAGGGAGTCACTCCTCCTGACCTTCCCGAAATAAATAGTTCAGCTTTGAACTAATCATGTGTGCCATATATGGTCCTTCCTTGGAGCTCGAGGACCAACTGGTGTTTTTCCTTTTACAGTGATTATATGTGTTGAACTGAAAGTATATAACCGTTTGTTTGAATGTAAGCCAACAGTCTTCTCCGCGCACCTGATGGGTGAGGGTTGGAGAGGCTCCTCTATAGAGTGTTCTGCTTAATAAATGATTGAACTTTCTTCACTGCCAACTGACTGATTATTTGGTAAATGGGGATTGGGCTATTGGTAGGTTTAGCCCTCTATATTATTTTTTATAATACATCAGTTGGCGACTCCGCTGGGACTCCGTGACAGGGTCGTCCTCCCGTAATCAGGTAGAAACGACAAAGAAAGGGGAGCTCTGATCAAGCGGGTGGACGAATCGGAATTTTTTTGACTTACTCCGCTCTCGCGATCAGAGCGCCCCAGCTGCTAGTGACCCTTCACCGGAGTCCTACGGGCGTAACCCAGGAGCTGACCGTGTTTGTCTTCAGGAGTTGGTAGTGGAGAATATGCAATTGTACCTGCGTGCACCAGTTGAGTGGATTGTTTTTGGCGTCTTTTGGAACGCACTGTTGAACAGGGCCTTTGGAGCACTTAACTGTATCAAATCTGGTGGTTCGGGTACCACGGAGAATTTTGGGGGTCTGACGGGGCAGCATTTTGGCTGCATGGGTAGACGCTCCACGGACTTGTTTTGTGAATAATAGAGATGCTGATGGGACACCTTGGTGTGGCTCGTGTGGTACGCATCCGGCCGGACTGGTCTCGGAAAGGCCCGTGGCTGTACCTGGGTAGCCTCTGGGACATATCTGAAGCGGTGCTATAGTAGCGTGCTTAGTCAGAATAGTCCCACGGGTGAACCAGGAAGACTTCGGGATGGTCTGTAGGACAGTCTGTGGTTAGACCTGTCCGACGGTCTCTGGGTAGTCTTTGGACTGCTTGTTTTTGGTATCTGTTGGTCTGGAATCTTAATTGATTAATTCTCCATGAACAGGAGTCGACGGGCTCTGTTCTTTTGTTTGGAAAAGGAAATATAAAAAAGACATGTCATTTTGAAAATCTTTGTATGCACATATACGTTGCTCTGTGTGTGTTTTGAGTAGGAGAGCGGGTGAAAATGTTGGGAATGTTTGAACATGGCCATATTTGAAAGACTGTTTCTTTTTGAATGAGGTATAACTGTTAACGATCATTATGCCATGTATTAGCAAATTATGTTTTGGATGCTGTTGCCGCCCAAAAAGGCACGCGCTTGGATGAAAATCAACCTGCCCCGTCCGAGGGCAGCCCGAGTTATGATATGTATGTCAAACATGGTATGACACCCATCTTGTTTAATATGCTATGGCATAAATATACTAAAGATAATGTGGAGCTACAATGGCCTTTCACCGGGTCTTTTGATGAGAAAAAGATACACTTTTTGCAGGATCGCTTGTTTTCTAAACGAAGTCGGCAGGCAATGTTTGATTCCCTAAACATGTGGCAGAAGGAAGCAAAGCGTAGACGCATAAGGGAGGAGAAATTATGTAAAATAAAGGGAGGTCAGACGATTACGCAGAAAGCCATAGCTTATGATAAAGCTCAAATCGAAAAGGGAATTGATTGTGCAGACAGAATTTAGATTACAGTTGGATAAGACCTATGTGACCAGGACTGAGGCAGAGAATGAGATGGAGGATTTATTGGATACGCGTCCACCTCCCCCTTATGCTCCACAACGCATATATCCCGCTGTCCCTTTAACTCTGGCACAGGTCTCTACAGCCTCTGCTCCCGTTGTTTCTGCTTCCTCTGTCCCTCCGGGAACGTCCTCTATTTTATCTCCTACCGCGTATTAGACGGCTACTTTATGGTCCGATGCGTTGCCGTCTTCAGTTATGTCCACAGCTGTTTTGTCTCCCCCTACTTCCGCCTGGGCTTCCCAGTCCTCGAGCACGACCCCAACCCTAGCTGACCCGACTTCATCTCGTGCTCTGGGGGATCTTGGCGCACGGAGGTTGTGTACTTGTTTGGCGGTAGGACTAGATGAGAAACAGATGAGTACTAATCATTCATCCCAGTGGATGCGCCATCCTATTTATACTCTAACTGATATATGGAGCACGCTTCAAAACTATGAGCCTGTTATGCAGCAACATGCCCTGAAACACATAACCACATGTCTTATTTATGTATGGGAGCAGTGTTTACCGGGAGGAATGGCCCCCAAGCGACGTATGATATTCGGGATAGGGCTCATAAGTCTGAACTAGGACCAGAGGAAGTGCATAGGAATGCCGAGGTTTTATTAAATTATCGAGGGCGGATGCACCAGAAATGTCCATCTTGGGACTCTCAGCATCCTATGCGAGAAGTCCATCCTATCTTTCATCCTGAAGTACCGGAATTAAAAAATTATCAGGATGTGATAATTAGACCTCGTGTGGAGGCGCGAGTACAAGAACAATGGGTTTACACCCCCTGGAAGAGGAGTGAAGTCCTCTCGCTAAAGTCACAACTCCCTAACCCCCGTAAAAACCCTACGGCTTATTATAAAGAACTCACAGAAGCGGCCTCCTCAGCTGTTATTACCCTAGCTGATATAGAGCTATTTTTGGGTTACTAGTCCCCGTTGATGTGTGGCATCAGGTGCATGATCAGGACCATGTTCCAGAGTTAGGCGGGACTTGGGATCAGATAAGAGGTTGGGATAAGGATCGAAAGCCTGGTGATGAACCGAAACCTGAACTGTTGGCTTTACCGGGCCGGATTATTACTTACATGCATTCCTTAATTCCACCTCGTAAGGTGGATTGGGATAAATTGACAGCGTGTAAGATGAAGAAGGACGAAAGTGTTTCTGATTTCTTCACTAGATTTGAAGGTGTATTCATTGACTTTAGTGGGCAGGATTTATCAGTGGAAGGTGGTGTACGACTATTTGTTAATCGTTTTGTGACAAATCTGTTGCCGGAAATCTCCACGCGGTGACAAGCTGCTGAGAGTACTTGGACCACTTCTACGCCCTCGATAATACTGAGTATGGCTCAATATTACGAACAAAGGGAAAATGAGAGTAAGGATAAGATGGAAAAGAAAGCGAAGGATCTTAAGACACGAGTGTTGTTGCAACAAGTCATCTGAGGACGAGGCAGAGAGAGGGGCGGTAGAGGGTTTGTCCCAAGAAGGGCGGGAACTGGACGAGGCGGTGGACCAGCTGTTGCTTTGGGACCAAACCAGTGCGCTTACTGTAAGGAGGATTTCAGTGTCCACTATTGCTGGCTCAGAATGGGGCTATGAGAGGAAGAGGAAGAGGTCGAGGTGGTGTGGATCGCAGTGATATGCGGCGAGAGGAGGCAATGCACGGCGAATCAGAAAATAATTCTTTCGATAATCCAAGAGCTAGGCAGTGCTATAATGAGGACTGTGCGATAGATGGGACCGAAGGGTATGCTTACACATAGGACAGCCCAGGACAGAGTGGGGGCCAGGTGTCAGTACCCATTGATCAGCAAAGCCCTTATGTAAAGGGGCGGTTGATGGGGGCATCTGAAAACTTTTTAGTTTTACAGGTGCGATGAATAGTTCTATTTCTCGTTCGCTGGTCCCAGGGGCTGCTCTGTCTGGGCAAAATAATGTTTCGGTGGGATTCTCCGGAATTCCGGTGGTGAGCCCCATTTCAAACCCTATTCCGTTCACAATTGGTCCAGTCACGGTAGACTCCCCGTTTCTGTTGACTTCACATTGTGGTGAGAATCTATTGGGATTGGATTTGTTGAAGAAACTACATGCAAATATTCATTGTTCCCCCGATGATGTTTATCTGACTATTCAATCCCCTGGCAAGCATACTTTGCAGTGTTTCACTAAAAATTAACCCCTCCCTCCTGAATTTTGCTTATATTCCTGAGACGCTGTGGGCCACTGGAGACACAGATGTGGGATTATTGAAGACCCCTCCCGTTTCTATTACTTTGAAGCAAAATGCTCGACTTCCATGTATACCTCAGTACAAAATCTCTCCGGCAGGAGAGAAGGCTTTGCTCTCCATCATCCAAGATTTGATTTAGAGGGGTGTGGCGGAGGAGACTGCTGCTAATGTATGCAATAGTCCCATTTTGACAATCTTGAAAAAGGCCCAGGTTGGAAGCGACCCTTATTACGTTGATACTTATCGTTTTGTAATTGATCTGCACAAGATTAACAAAATAGTGGTGCCCCAGTATCCTGTGGTTTCTGACATCACTAACATTCTCACTATGATTCCTCCCACTGTTAAATATTTCTCCGTGATCGATTTGAAGAATGCTTTCTTTAGCATTCCGATCCACCCTGATAGCCGTCTAATTTTCTGCTTCTCATTATCTGGTTGCAGCTTCAGTTTTGTCGCGCTCCCCAGGGGTATACAGAAAGTATTAGTATTTATAGCCAAGCTTTGAAAACGTTGTTGGAGGATTTGGTCCTGCCCCCTGGTAATGTGCTTTTACAATATGTCGATGATCTGTTGGTGGCCTCTGACACTGAGGAGGGTTGTAAGGAAGCCACTGTTAAATTATTGTCTCATTTGGCGGCTAATGGTAATAAAGTATCACTTTCTAAAGTCCAATATTGTCTACAGGAGGTGACCTACCTTGGTCATCTACTGTCGAAAGAGGGGAGGAACTAACCCCTGAGCTTGTGACTACCATTTCTAACATGTCTGAACCTCGTACTCAGCGTGATGCTCGTGCATTTCTCGGCATAACTTCTTACTGTCGCCAATGGATTCCTAATTTTTCTCTTCTCACTAAACCTCTCCTGTATTTAACCACTAAAGATGTGCATGAACCTTTACCTTGGACTGATGAGTGCCAAAATGCTTTTGACTCTTTGAAATCTGCGCTTTGCTCTGCACCCGTTCTGGGTACCCCTGACTACCGAAAACCTTTTGTGCTTTATGTACACGAGGTGGACGATTGCTCGCTTTCTTTGTTGACACAAGGATTTAGTGGTAAGCAGAGACCTTGTGCCTATTTCTCGGCGGTGTTGGATAACGTCGCCAGAGCACTCCCTAGCTGTTTAAGGGCTACTGATGCAGTCGCAGTGGCTATTCGACAGTCGGAAGGGCTCGTCCTGATTACTGACCTCACAATGATGGTACCGCATGCTGTGGATACATTATTGAACAAAACGAAGACCCAGAACCTTACGAGTGTGTGTCTTACAGGTAATGAATTGACTTTGTTTGCTCTCCACATTAGGATTAAACGATGTGCCACTCTGAATCCTGCTACGTTACTACCCCTCATTTCGGACGAAAAGAACAATGATGTTCATGATTGTATATTTCGGATGGAGTAAGAAACGAAGGGACAGGTAGACCTCACAGACATTCCTCTATCTGAACTTCAAGGGGAATTGTATGTCGATGGCTCTTGTTTCAAATTACCAGATGGCACGACAACTGCTGCATATGTGATAACTACTCTACGCACTGTAGTTGAGGCTTCCCTGAGTACCCTAGCAGTCAGCACAGGCCGCTGAGTTAGTGAAGGATTGAGAGTAAATATTTACACGGACAGCCAATACGCCTTCGGCGTGGCTCATAGTTTTGGCCGACTGTGGGCAGAGAGGGGTTTTCTTACTTCCCATGGTCAGCGAATACAACATGGCCCTTTGATTTTACGATTACTGACAGCATTGACCTTACCAGAAATAGTGGCTGTAGTCAAATGCAGTGCACATAAGACAGTGGTGGACGCAGTGGGTGAAGGTAATCCCTTTGCTGATCAGATAGCTAAAGAAACTGCGCAATCTAAAATGACCTCAATGTTTGCGACTACTTCTGCTAGGTGGGTGGCGAAAACGGAAATGTTTGACAACACTATGTAGAGTGTCCGGGAAATACAGAAAGAAGCTACCCCTGCTGAACTGGCTCACTGGGAAAAGGAAGTGGGGAAATTAGATGCAAATGATTGTTGGATCGACTTGACAGAGAAACAACGGTGGTTGTTGCCCAACGCATTAGTGAATGCCGTAGTGACCATGGCGCATGGTTCAGCACATATTCGGGCAAAGGGTATTTAGTGCACTTTTAGACCCTGTGTGGTACAATCCAAATATTCCAAGAACAGCTGCTCATTTGGTGCAATATTGCATGGTTTGTTTACGATATAATCCTGGGGGCAGGGAACCTGTGTTGAGTGGAAATTTTGCACCACCATCTTTACATTTTGAGGTGCTCCAAATGGATTATATCCAACTGGAGCACGTGAATAATTTGAAATATGTTCTGGTCGTGGTGTGAGCTTTCAGTAAATGGGTGGAAGCCTACCCGACCAAAGAAAATACTGCTTTGGCAACGGCAAAGGCCCTGATAAAGGAATACTTCCCACGCTATGGATTTTCTCGGGTGATCTGGAGTGATAACGGGGGGCACTTTAATGCAGATCTTATCAGTCACATTTGTAATGGATTGCAGATTAAGCAGAAATTCCATGTTGCTCGACACCACCAGTCCGCTGGGTTGGTCGAGAAGTATAATGGAATACTAAAACTCAAATTAGCAAAGATTCATGAAAGTACTGGATTGAGGTGGCCAGATGCTCTGCCACTAGCATTGATATCAATACGGGTTACCCCACATTGTCGTTCTGGCTTGTCTCCTTATGAGGTGATCTTTGGGCGCCCAGCCAATGTTTGGGGCGTCCCGAGACCCAGAGCATTTCGTGATATTGAATATCCTATGCTGATAGACTATTTGTATGCTTTGACTAAAGATCTTCGTTCCATTCATCAACAGATTTCAGCAGTTTTGCAGCCCCTGCCAGAGGGTCCCGGACATCGTTTGGAGCCAGGACAGTGGGCTCTAGTCCGTAACTATCAGCAAAAATCCAGTCTAGATCCCCGTTGGTCTAAGCCACTCCAGATTCTATTGGCCACGCGGACGGCGGTAAAGGTGAACGGCAAGCGACACTGGATTAATGTATCGCACATGAAGAAACTCTTGCTTCCTTATGATCAGTGAATCCCGGAAGGAGTTCTGACACAGGAGAGTGAACGAGTTCCTCGCTTTGTTCCTTTTTCTGATGCCCAGGAAATTGGAGAAGGCCAAGGAGAAGGGGTACCGGGCTCGGAAGGGGGGCTTTGTCATCTGCACAAGTGATTGCCCCAGATTCTGTTGCCCCTGTAGTTGGACGAGAGGCTCGTAGTACCCCTGTTTCAGCGGAATCATCATCCTCTGTTTTGTTCTCTGATCAGGAAGCGCCTGGCCATGTTCGATACAATCTGCGGCCTAGAAAACAACACGGTACCCCAGGTGAAGATGGTAGGAGATAGGGAGAGACTTGAGTGATAGGGTACAGACAGACCTGTTCCCCGAGTGTCTGTTAGATGAGCTTCTGAGGTACTGAGTGAGACACTGGACTGAATACGCTGAGAGCCTTGAACATTTGCTTGCTCTGTTCAGAAAGAAAGACTGAATGGGGTGTTTCCTATCTGGGGGCCTATAATTACCAGCAAAGAGGTACGCCGTTTGTCCAGAATAGTTGAAAGTGTAATTAACACTACAGCAGGCATATTGACTAATTAAACAGTAGAACTTCAAGCGACAAGACTCGTTTCGCTTCAAAATCAGATGGTTTTAAATGTTATATTGGCAGATCGAGGAGGAACATGCTGTGTGATTGGCAGTTCCTGCTGTGTGTACATTCCCGACTCCGCCCCCACTGTTCATTTGGCTATCCAGAAGCTATACCGTCTGGCTTCCGAAATACATGCAGAGACTGGTACATGGTCCCTCTCTGGTTGGTTCTGGGGTCTGTTGTCTACCTGGGGATGGAAGATTCTGATGGTGCTGGCAGGCATAGCTGGTATCATATTCACTTGTTGCCTTTGTATACAATGTGGTCCTGCATGTTGCGCAACTAAACTCACCTCCTCCTTGGCTGGTCCATCCCCAGCAGCAGTAAAGGCTCAGCTAGTTCAGCAGGAAGTCAAAGATTTAATGCAGATTGATGAAGGAATATTCGAAGACTGAGCTGTTATAGTTAGCTACATAATGCTAAAAGGGCCGTTCTGAGGGATATAAATTAGGTTTCCCATCGTGAGGAGTATCGGATATATATTATGTTACCATGATGTATCTATATACCCTCTTTGCTTGATATGCACATAACATAATCTGTATATGCTTCAGCTGGAAGGAAAGTTTTTTTTGGGTGTTTCTAATACTAACAGAGGAGGCCGAGAACCATACAGACGCCATTTTCTTTCTTCTGACTCTGACACGAGCTGTGATCACGTGTTACTCTCCGGTAGTTGTCAAGCCCCAGTTCATCTGAGTTACAGGGAGCAGCTGAATGTAGACTGCTCACACGACTGTCCTGGAACTCAATATCGCATCTGGCTTTGGGTGCAATAAGCGCATTCCTGGAGGCGCCGTGCCTACACTCCCGGGCACCGAGACGAAAGGGAGTCACCCCTCCTGGCCTTCCCCGTAATAAATAGTTAAGCTTTGAACTAATCATGTGTGGCATATATGGTCCTTCCTTGGACCTCGAGGGCCAACTGGTGTTTTTCCTTTTACAGTGATTATATGTGTTGAACTGAAAGTATATGACCGTTTGTTTAAATGTAAGCCAACAGTCTTCTCCGCGCACCTGATGGGTGAGGGTTGGAGAGGCTCCTCTATAGAGTATTCTGCTTAATAAATGATTGAACTTTCTTCACTGCCAACTGACTGATTATTTGACAAATGGGGATTGGGCTATTGGTAGGTATAGCCCTCTATATTATTTTTGTAATACATCACGTTCCATGGGGGAGCGTTTGTGTACCACGCATCCACCCATGGATTTTGGCATGTTCCTAGATTTATTAAGACTGATAAACCTGGGAATGTGTCCAAATGCTAAGCCTTCCCAAGTGAGGCATAATGAGGAGAAGTATGCTTATTTGTCCTTGTTTTTTGCCTCTTTCTACATGTGCTGCATTCTGGAAAAAGCCTCAGAGGATGGTTTTTGTGCAGGAAAGTGTCCCTTCCTGCACAAAAGCAATCTTGCCTGCAACGCAGGCAACCTTGAACATGACGCAAGGGTGCGTACATTGGCGCTAGACAGCCAAAAGTGCGCCAGCGCAAGGAGATAACAGGAATGCGTGATAAAATGTTAAATATGGTGCAGTCCTGCCCTTCCACGCATCGCAATGCAGCAAAGTGTATTGCGCAATTTTGTTGCATGAAATATTGATAAATCTTTCACTATGTATTTTTGGGGTAGTTCGAAATATTTTTATTTTTTATTATTTCAGGGTACTCACATAAATGCTTGCCTCTCATATCCTTTGCAAGGTAATCCTGCAATCTAAACAACAAAGGAATCATAAAAAAAGACCGCACAAAAAATATTGACACTTAGCCACAGTTGACAAAAACCTCGAAAAGATAAAGTCACGACAACTCAGGCCCCTCATCTGTTTTCTAAGATTAATATTGGCATTCAGTCAGTCTGCCATGATTGAGAGCCCAATTAAAATTATATTTCGTACTAGATTCGTGGCCCGGTCAACCAAATATGAGATCTCGGTGATAGCACTGCGATGGCCGCTGCTGGATGTTGTAATTTCCTGAGAAATCCATCATGTGCCTTTTTCCATCTAGGCAGTCAATCTCTCTGCGACATTCACCCCGGTGCGCCCAGAAGCAGCCATGTTTTGAGCATTTTTCATGCACGTTATGGCACATGTATCACTCTTAATGTGCACCTTGATCACACATCTTACATTTATGGCTTTCTTTGGGGAGCGCTTTTTCTAGCGGGCCATGTACCACTTTTCCAAAGATAATTGCGTCCTGGATACCACATGTTCTGATTGTTTTGCTTTAGCGTGCTTTCTCCTGCAATAGTCCGAACCTACTTGCTGAATATAGCCATGTGCAATACAGAAGCAGTGTCGTAAAGAACAAAAGCCCTCGCGGCCTCCGCGTTGCAGGTGGCCACCGAGCTCCGGGGGCCCACTCCGACACTAGACTAGGCCCCTGGTCTCAGAGCTTCGGACTGGGTCCAGGGCGTGGGTTGCATGTACTTTGCAAGGGGGGAAGGGGGGGCGCAGGTTTCGTTACGCCACAGTACAGAGGGCAAGGCTGCAAATGCGTTTCATATTTTGATTGAAACTTGTTTTTTCTCCTGATTGAAAATCATGCACGAGAAGCAGGTTTGATTTAACTAACTCTAGCAAAAAACAAGCTCGGGTCGAGTGTGCCACGCGCCTTTTTCCACTAGAAACTATTCCCTAAATTGATAGCCACGTGCAAGCATTTTAGGATAATATGGATTGAGACTTTCGAATGAGCAATGGATTGCATGATCAGGGGGCATGGCTTCTATTGGAGTAGCAGGTGCAATGGCACCGGGGCCCAAAAGCCTGAGGGGCCCACTGAACAATGATTTTTGGGAAGAAATAGTAGAGGGAGTTAAGTTGTGCCTCTAAGTACCTCAGAGCCGTTGGGCGACTGAGATTTCAGGATGTAGTCTCATGCGGCTTTCTTCACTCTAGGCGAGAGCCTCTCTAATCTTCTATCTGAATATGGATTTATTTTAATTTTCAGAGCATATTTGAAGACCTTTGGATAAGACTCACTGGTCTTCATCTATGTGGCCATTCGCAGCACTGAATAAATATCATCAGTTCTAGCACAATGTGATGTTTTTTTTAAGTAACACAATGTTTGATCCATGACCTGCATATCACACTGCTTTAGTCAGTCGCCAGATCATCTGGCCAGAGCACTTTATTATTGTAAATCCCGCTAAAGTGCAGCCACAATGTGTAGCAAAAGGCAGTAAGGTAGATGAAGAAGAGATAATGTAGGGTGGGCGGGTGAGAGACCACCGGGGCCCGGAATCCGCGTCATTTGTCACAGTCGGGTGAGCTGAGAGCTATGCTTAACAAGCAAATTCAACTTTTAATGTGCTGACTTTTCATCACAAAAGCAGCTAGGATCAGGGACATCTTGAGGGTTTTGGGGCCCTGAGCGAAACTTATTGATTTGATTTAATTGGTACCTCTTTGGCCAGGTCGGCGACAGTGCACAGGCACACTCGTCCAAATTCTAAATGTATTTACATCTAATATCCTGAGAGAGTGACGTATGTTTTTGATATTGATGTACAGCAGCGGCTCACTAATATTACTGCAAATAACCACCGCAACACCCTCCTATTTCTCATATGTCAGGTCCTATTTTGCTCTAAAAAAATCTTTCTTATAGATGTTACATGAAAACGGTATTTAAAACAATCTTTTTAAGAAATATTAAAGGTCTGCAGAACAGACCTGGCTCTGTCAGGCCCCCCTGAAAGGCTGGGACCCTGGGTAAGAGCCCACTTTCCCCAAGCCTTAAAACGTCTCTGGCTAGCATGTTGGAAGGTGTCAAAAGTCATATATAGCAGCCTTACATCAACTAGTACCTGACTGTTGTAAGCTTTGCAATGCCACCTCCCTCAAATGCACATTTGATTGCTTTTACCGCAAATGATCAAGAGCATCATGTGCCACCATTGTAGATAAAAGGCAAAAAATTGGATTAAAAAAAATACATATCAAGTCACAACATGTGCCTGCATTGTTGCTTTTCATGTGACCGCCACCTTAAGCAAGCTTTTCCCATGGTAGGATCTTCCTGCTGGCCTCTGCAGCAACCACTTGCCTCACAGTCACTTTCATGCATGGGTGATGCAGGCCCATTCTCTCCTGGGAGGAGTGTCAAGCTTGAAATTGCAAGCCAGTGAGCAGTTCTTCTGTTGCTCTCTTTGTGGAAACTTTGGAGTATATTTACAAGGAGATGGCACTGGCAGAACATCACTTTTAGCGACGTTCTGGTGGCGGTATGCCCTTTCCATATTTACAAAGCAGCGTTAAACCACTTTTTGTGGCTTAATGTCGCTTGTAAATATGGCCACTTTACATGCATGAAAGGGGAGTGCAATGGGTGTTGCTGTGGGCGTTCCACCACAACACCCAGTCCTTTTTGACACTGCTCTAGATTTACAAGGATTTGTAAATCTGAGGCAGCGCCACACATTACCGCCATGTAATAGCAGATGTTAGAATGGTGAAACAAGGAGAAATACACTTATTTCTCTTTGTTTTTGCTTTTTTTTATGTGTGGTGCATTCTGCAGCACACAGAAAGAGCAAAACACCCTTAATGATTGATTATGTGCAGGAAGGTGTGCCTTCCTGCACATAAACAAACATTAAATAATGATGGTTTGCTACTTCAATGTGTGCTGTATTCTGCAGCACACATAAAAGTAACAAATCCCCATTATTGATTCTTTATGTGTAGGAAGGCACACCTTCCTGTACATAAACAATCATTTGCAGTAACGCAGGCACCCTTGCACTATGGTGCAAGTGTGCCTGTGTTGGCAACTAATTTTAGCGCCAGTGCCAGGGAAAGCACAGGGATGTGCCGTATTCTTGTAAATACGGTGCATCCCTGTGGTTGTGGAAATGTCAGAGCGTGGTATTGCCAAATTGGTGTATCTCTGCATTCCAACATTTCATTGTAAATATGCCCCTTTGCTCTCCAAATGTGGCCATAATATTTAGGCTGATGTTATGTTAGAACTAGTGACTCTAGCATAGCCCCAGCACATGCTCTGTGCAATCCTCGTATAAGGTGGGAATCTGCATTTGGAGTGCCAGACATTTGCCCGGGAGTTGCCCAATGTGTGCATATTTCACACGTCTTGCAGACTGTGAACTTTGCTGCGTTTGCCAACTTCACACAGTTGACTGTGAAAGAGAATACTTGCTCCAAAGTGAGATTTTTGCTAAATAACATATTTCTTTTTGGTGCAGGTTTTTAATTAAAATCACCTGTTCAAGATTGCTCATGGTTTTTGACAATTTTGCAACTTTTATGAAGCTCACAAAGATTACAATGTTTTACAAACAACTTCACCAAGTTGTAAGGCAAAAATCTGTTTCAAGTTGACACAACCTTAGCCTTCATGCAACAACTTCCTAGCCTTTCAAACGGATGTATGACGTTACAACGCAGGCTATTACAACGTCTGCCTTTACAACACGGTTTTTACATCGCAAACCTTTACAACGCATAGCGCTTAAAGGTGCTGGGTAGTGAAAAGTTTAATTTTCTATTCCAACTCCAGACCCCGTGGACACTAGGGAAGGTGTTGGATAGAAAATTAAACGTATTCCCTATCCTAGAGCGCCCCCCAGCGCAATGCGTTGTAATGGTTTGCGTTGTAATGACCGCGTTGTAATGGTAGTGCGTTGTAAAAGTTTCGTTGTAAAGGTTGTTCACCCTTTCAAACTTCCCTGTGGTGTGCCACAGGGCTCGTCATTGAGCCCCACACTTTTCAATGTATATGTGACCCCTCTGGCCGCAATCATCAAGGAGTTTGGGTTCTCAATGGTCTCTTATGCTGACAACACTCAGTTGGTGGTGTCAGTCTCAAGCATTGGATGAGACAGTGGACCTTTTAAACAGCTGCATGACAGAGGTTAACATTTGGATGCAGCCTAACTGTCTAAAATTGAAGGGCAGAAAAACTGAGGTCTTGCTGCTGGGCACTGATTCTTCTTTTTGGTCACCTAGATGGCGGCCCACAAGTCTGGGTGATTGCCCAGCCCCAGTGACTAAGGTCAAAAATCTAGGATTTTTCTTGGATGATAAACTGACATTCAATAGTCAGATCAATACCCTCTCCTCAACCATTTGGTTCATCCTAAAATGATCAGGAAAAGTTGTCCATTCATCCCACCTGATTCCCTAAAAACTTTGGTTACAGCACTAGCCTTGTCCAGGTTGGACTACGGCAAAGCCCTGTACATGGGGAATCAATTTCAGTGTCTACAAAGGTTGCAGTGCCTGCAAAATGTGGCAGCTAGATTAGTATTGGATAGTCCCAGGTTTGAGCCAGTCTTCACAGTTTAAGAGCCCTACACTGGCTCCCGGTGGACAAGAGGATTAAGTTTAAATCCCAATGCCTTGCCTATAAAGCACTACAGGGCGCCGGGCCTCAATACCTGAGGACTCCTCTGAAATGATATGCCCCATCTGGAAGTCTAAGATCCACATACAGCAAACTTCTGCAAACACTCAGGTTTAAGAAAGCACGCTGGAGTGGAAGAAGCTTCCTGTTAGGGACAATCAAGACAAGGAACCTAATCACGGTCGTCATAAAGTGTAGCCTCACGCTTCTATCTTTCAAAAAGGTGCTGAAATCCTGGCTCTTTTCCAATTAACAGGATCTGCACACCATTCTGGCAACCTTACTTGACCCACCTGTCTGTAGCGCCAAGACGTCCCTTGGGCAATTGTGCGCTTTATAAATGTACCAATCAAATCAAATCAATCACTGTAATAATCTCGGTAGCGTGTGACAACACTGTTTTCTAAAACATGTTTTACAAAAAGTATTTTTCATAAAGTAAAATATAATACCTTTCACTTTAGAACATTTTGTAACTAATTTAAAACATATTACGAATACATTTGAATCGTAAATTGGTGTTCTACGAATAAATAGTTAAACTAAAAGGGGTAAGGACCCTTATAACAAGGAATTGTTGATATTATTTAGAAGCCGATTGCGTCACCTGTGCGGCCCTTTTTCGATGCACTAGCGGCACAATGTGACTGCCCATATTTACAAGCCCACGCACAGCCACCCTGCGTGCCTTTTCCTGGGCTTCTACCTGGGCCACCCTTTTATGCATGACTCTGCTTGAAAGGGTAGGGTTCCATGGGTGCTGCTGTGGATGTTCCAAGGCACCATCCATGGAGCCTGACACACTCCCAGATTTACAAGGTTTCATAAACCTGGAATGCGTCAGATTCCTACGCCTCCCCAGGGGAGGTGTAAGGGAGGAACAATGAGGAGCAATACCTTTATTTCTCCTCTTTTTTCCATTTTCTATGTGTGCTGCAGAAAGAGGAAAACACCTGTCGTGATGGTTTTTCTGCAGGAAGGTGAGCCTTCCCACAGACCCCTTGCACCATGGTGCAAGGGTGCCTGCATTGGTGCATGGCAGCCATTGTGCATCAGCACAGGGAAAAAGGACAGGAATGTGCCTTATCTTGTAGATACATCGCATTCCTGCCCTTTTCTTCTGGCGCACAGCAGCACAGCAGGAAGGCTTGCTGCGCTACAGTGCGTCCAAATATTGTAAATGAGGCCCTGAACGTATTCATATTTATATGAGGCATTCCTCAAACATATGCAAGGCAAATGGACTGGTATGGTTTATTTAATACCAACAATGAATATATATATATATATATATATATATATATATTCCAAAGTGGCCCGTTTAAGACTCCCGGGCGCTCTATGGCGGTGCGTTCTGAGTGCAGCAGAGCCTTGCTGCAGTTAATCACCTTCCGTTTTGCCGAAGCAGTTTCTCGCGCACTCTCAGCTTTTGCAATAAAAGTCAACCATTCCGTATGGTGCGATGTAAGTTCTTTTTATTTCATCACAGCGTAGTTCCAGCCACAATCCTCTACGCGTTTCGGTATCACAGATACCTTGCTCACGAGGTTAAGGTTTATATATATATGTTTGGGGAAATAAACACACAAAAACATTAAAAAATTAATTCAAATAAAAATATGTTAAGTGAAGGTCAACATTTCTGAAATAATACTTTTTGTCTCAACAATACACTGCATAGAAAATTATGTTATTGTAGAATTTTTTTTTTTTAAGTGATTTTTTGCTAAATATATTTTGAAAAAACAATGGGCTTATCTACAGGCTCCTTGCACCGCAGGTAAGTCACTATTTCTCATATTAAAGGTGACGCATCAGCGGCGCAAGCGGCCTGTAAATAAGACCCCAAGTTTACACAAGGAACTAGAATCTCAGGTGTCCTCCAGCTTGTAAATCGAGCATGAGAATACCTTTACTATGATTCTTCCATTGTCAGTATGCCCCATCAATCTCGCAGTAATCGTTATACAGATTCTAAAATCTCAAAGCAGTTGGGGCTGCGGCCCAATGATTTTGCTTGAGGCCCAATTTCATGGTCTATTAAGATCTTGCATGCATGACAGGCAGGAGGAAGAAAATATTTCTCTGCACACGACTAATACTCACATTTAAAAGGATGGGGCCTAGTCTGACTTCACGGTGCAGCTGTCTGCAAGATATATTTTTACCATTTTTTTAAACTGTACATATTGTGGGTTTTGATTCAACCTAGAGGTATATTCCTCTCTCACATGGTGCCATTGGCTGTTTGTTATCATTATGCTTTCTAGGAACATCTTCCTCTGGAAAGAACGACTGTTTTGCATTTGAAAAGTACACTGAGTCATCACACTGCTTGTTACATTTAATTATTTACCTCTTACAGACATTAAATACAGAAAACCATATGTTTGCTTCTTTTTCATCAGCATTGGCTAAGCAACAAGGTACGGATTGGATACGCTTAAACGCATTTGAGTTCGTGACACATGCAAACTGTATTTGTGCATGCCCGTGTTTACATGCCTTAACATACTACATCCAGGCCTATTGGCTTTGCTAATGTTCTTTATAATTCCTCTTTGAGGTGACTGTTGAAAACAAGCACTCACCGTGAGCATTCTATAAAAGCACACAGTTTAAATCACCTTAAGGCAAACAATGTTGACTGCTTTCCCTTCTGTGTCTCACGAAAACATTTAATGTTATTAGTTTGTGGAGTTTATCCTTGCTGCATAGTAGTCTATAGTTATTTTTCTTGAATTATGTTGCTTCTTCCTATGCGTTTCTGTGTATGTCAGTTAAACCACACTGTGAAGTGTCAGAATATTCAGCAAATCCTGAGAAGGGGCAATAGGGCATGGATTACCTCTGTCACGGGCTGATATGGAGGCAGGGAAACTAGTTTAGATTCGCTGCTTCTCTGGGGTCAACTGTAGCTATTGTGTTCCTCCCATAGGTCGCCCACTGTCTTCTTCCACAGCCTGTAAGCTGTAATTCACCTTCAACCCACATGTAAACAAGTTGGTCAGCTCAGCATGCTTCCTCTCTGCGCCTTCCTAGGTATTTGGCCCAAGCATACGCAAGTACACCAAAGGGCGCTGATCCACACAGTTGGCTTTTCATGTATCAGTCAGGGAAAGAGCATCTTGGTGGTTTTTCCGTCAAGATGCTTGGCATGCTCGGGGAGAACAGAAATATGCCTCAGACTCTTCCTGGTCTTAAAGCAGAGGAGCTACATGTCTCTACACTGTAGTCAACCCACTTGCTGCAAGTCATGCACAGGACTAAAACCATGTTTCTCATCCACCATTTTTTGCTGATCTCATTTTTTAGGCCTTAGGACTCTGTGCACTTTACCACTGCCAATCAGTGCTAAAGTGCATGTGCTCACTCCTTAAAACATGGTCAATTTGGCTCATCCCCAACTGGCATATTTAATTTACTTTTATGTCTTTAGTAGAGTGGCACTACATGTACAGATGACCTATAAATTAAATGCTGCAAGTGGGCCTGCAGCACTCACTGTGCCACCCATTAAAGTGGCCCTTTAAACATGTTTCAGGCCTGCTGTTGCAGCCTGTGTGTGCATAATTAAACTGCAGCACTTTTAGAAAGTTGGGATGTTTATCCCTTAGTCATTTCGTGCCTGTAGCCTCTCTCTGGGTCACATGACTGGGTGTAGCTGACATTTCGGCTTTGTGTATTTCTCCTAGACAGCCACACGCAATAGAAAGCTTAGCTGTGCCTGGGTGGGCCATTACTGGCAGGATGGGAGGAGGGAACTGGGCCTAGCCCTACTTTCACTTGCATAGGCTGTGCCAAGCCTCCACACAAAGGGCTGCATACCCCCTGTAGCTAGACTGGAACGAGGGCAGGGAAGGCAGAAAATCTGTGGACTTCAAATGGTAACTGCATCTGTTGAACCCAGTACCCCAGAGTGAATCCAATGGGTAGTGAGCTGGCCTCCTGACTAGAGCCTCAGGGACGACAGAAAGATCCAGCAGCCTTACACCGGGCACCTAGACTCTGCCATCTGTGAGTTCTACCCTGCCAAGTGGTGCCATTCCTTTCCTGGACCATTGGAAGCGCGCTTAAAGGTGCTCTGCCAGCCGATCTGTAGACCCACCAGCATTGATGCTTCTCTTTTGCTGCATTGCACAATCCCAAGCCGAACCTATGCATCACCTCTGCTGAGAGGGCTTTCTTGATGCAAAGACTCTACATCAACCTTGCAGCGGCATCTGAACTGCCATCTTTCTAAAGCTTTTCCAATGCAGACCCTTGCATCACAAATCTTCCCCCGATGGCAGACTCGTCAATGATGCAGGTTCCCTCATCAAAGCCTCACAGTTTCTTGGAACCGACACACAGTATCATCTGTGGAACTCATACCAGACTCCGAACTTCACATTTCAAGCTCTCATTGACGGGATCCGTGATGATGATGCAGGGCCTTGTATTACAGCTTCGCAGCTCCTTGGAACAGACACATCGCCTCGGCTGCATGACGCATCCTCAGCGTGGGGCCTTGCGATGCTCCAGAACAAGGATTTAAGGTACTCTCTTCAGCTGGCCTAACTAGGTCCCTACAGCCAGTCTAATCTCCATCCTGTCAGCCTGAACTTGTGACTTTGTCCCAGTTCGACACAACCAGATATGCACACTTGGCACGTTGTGCTTTTTGGAGCTATTTTCACTGACATCTTTAAAATTGTATATCTCTGGCACTACTTATTGGATTTTTATCATTGTGGTCTTGTATTGTTTACTAAAATTACTCATCTTTTCTAATCTGGTATGCAAAGGTTTTGTGGTGTGTTTTAACTGTGTTACTCTTTAAAGTGTTACACAAATATTTCACACATTGCCTGTGAGTTAAGCATGACTTCTCTGATCCGAGCTACCCAAAGGTTGAGCACAGGTTAACTTATGGATTGCTTGTGACTTCACATTGAGAAGGATTGTGGTTCTTGTTTGACTAGGGGTTAATCCCTCTCAGCCAGTAACCCAATTTCTTACACCAACTGAACATATTTCTAAGGCTGGCAGACATAACAGACTATCAATCTTCAGAAAGTGTGGCAAATACATTGGTAGCAGATCATTCTGTCCTCAAGGTTCATCTCCAGGGACTCTCTCCCACTGTTTCCTAGCCTCATGACAGATTTTGGAATGTACAGGAAAGGGTTTAAACAAACCTTCCCTGCCACCCTTATAAAATATATCGTACTTAACTGATACTCCCCTCTTTCTTGTTATGCTTACTCCTCCATCTTTTTGTCAAACCCCTCTCCCCACCCACTATTGAAAGGGTTGTGTCAGTCAAAAGCTAGTGGAAAAAAGAACAGACAAAGATGATCTTTTCAATGTGTGCAATTTCTCTTATTTTTTGTTGCATCATAATGTTAGTGTTAGCATTTGCATTAGAATTAGTTTTGTTGCTAGTGTTAGTGTTATTGTTAGTGTTAGTTTTAGCGTTAGTGTTACTATTGACTTGCACTTTTGACATACATGTGCTTAACAGTAATCAAACAATGCTGCATGAGTCACAGCTTAAAATGTAGAATGACTATTAATAAAAAGACATTACATAATATTGCACATACCTTGTCCACCATTGGTCAAGGATGGCTCGATCTGTGGCAGACCTAAGCATAACCACTAACTACCTAATTTAGTTAAATGTAGATTTATGTTATGCAAACATATTTTATGTGGCTTATATCAACAATCTGGTGCAGATCTGGCTGTCCTGGATCTATGTTCAACAAGGCCCCTTTAGGGCCAACAACCATGTGAACAAAAAATGTTTACAATTAATTAGAAAGCTCTGGTATATGAGAATAGGTACAGGAACAATTATGTAACTAAGAGAAGATAAAGGAGAAGAGGCAGATGGAAAACAAGAAATGTGGTGGTAACATAGCATGTAGATTTTAATACCCAAATACTTCTGAATATGTTGACTTGACAGAACAGGAGTAGTTGCATTCGCAATTATATTCTAACTAGCAGCCTGTCCCGACGTTGTCCGGGTATGAAATAGAATGTGTGTAAAGTGTGTATTTGGCAAGGGCAATTTATTTTAAAATCTCGCGGTAGACAACATTTTTTGCTTCATTAGAATAGGAACAGAGAAGGCCCAGCTGCTGCCCTGGTTGATGTTAGCAGGCGTGTGTAATTGGTGTAGTGATCCGCCGCCTGAGCCCGGCTACAGCCCTGGTTGATGTTAGCAGGCGCGTGTAATGTCATTGTATGAGAGAGTTATCAGCCGCGGGTAAATCCGTTTAATGAGAGAGTTGAGTGACAGCGAGTAGGAGAGGCTGAAGTAATTGTCCCCGCAGACACGCTCATTTGCGTGTTCCCCCGCTTGAGGCCCAGATGCAGGCCTGTTTGATGTTAGCAGGCGCGTGTTACTCTTCTTGAGGCCCAGCTGCAGCCCTGGTTGATGTTATCAGGCGCGTGTAATTAGTTTACTGATCCACCGCCTGAGCCCGGCCAGAGCCCTGGTTGATGTTATCAGGCGCGTGTAATTAGTGTACTGATCCACCGCCTGAGCCCTGCCAGAGCCCTGGTTGATGGTAGCAGGCGCTTGTAATTTCGTTGAATGAGAGAGTTCAGTAACAGCGCACAGGAGAGGCTGCAGTAACGTTACTTACCAGGCCTCCAGATGAATGCGTTCGTCACGCCCCCAGCACACGGCCACAGCAGACGATCTTCTGATTAATATACGACCCACATGGCATGAAGGGCGGAACGCAGCACACGCCCCCAGCGTTTCTCACGCCCCCAGCGTGCCCCTTGATGCGGCGCAATTGCCTTCACATGGCATGAAGGACGGACACACGCCCCCAGCGTTTCTCACACCCCCAGCGTGTCACGCCCCCAGCGTGTCACGCCCCCAGCGTGCCCCTTGATGCTGAGCAGCAACGTAATTGCCGCTTGTATGTACGACTCACATGGCATGAAGGGTGGACACATGCCCCCAGCGTTTGTCACGCCCCCAGCCCACGATATGATGGCCATACCACACGCCCCCAGACTTAGTCACGCCCCCAGCCCACGCCCACAGCACAACGCAGACACGCCCACAAGGGACTACTTTGCTGGCACGGTTCTTTAACCTTTGAAATGTATAGAGGAGTTGGCCTAACGGCTAAGGCGCTCGACCTCGGACCTTGGGATCTGGGTTTGAGTCTTGGTAACAACGCCAAACATCCTGCGATTCTGGGCAAATCGCTTCATTTCCCCGTGCCTAACAAAAATGAATGTGTGTCCTCATGTAACGTAACTGGTGCTATGTCAAGCGCTCAGATACCTGATTCAGTTCGGGTCAAGTTCGCGCTATATAAAACTCTGCAAAAAAGAAATATATATGGTGGCCGTCTGCATAGCCTATGTCCTTCTGCTGCAACTGCCCTTTCCAACACTGTCTTGGGTGTTGTGATTGGTGCTGTGGTTACTGAGATTACCCACCTCAAAGGTTTGGGCTCTCTCATTATAATATTAGTATGGATTAGTAACTAGATTTAAAGGTGATGAAACGTTTAATGTTTAGTGTGACAATTATCGGTCTAGCCTATGCCATAGGGTGCCAGTAGCATGTAGGTACTTGGTTACGGATATCCAAAATGAGCTACAAGTCATAATTTTAGGGGAAAGACTAATAGCACAAAATTCAAGCTAGCCATGATGCCAGTTCCTTCTTTTACTAGGATTTTCCATACTTATGCCGGATGGAACTTCAAATTGGCTAGATCACCTTCGACATACCTACCTCTTACCAAAACTGTGGCCTGCTGGCTGCATCCGTAACACATTGGCGAATCGACTATTATGTTAGACTCCCTTACATGAAGAGAACCATCACAATGAAAAATCGTGTTCCTGCCTTGGCCTAAAGACCTGAAATGTATTCATCCACTCACACTAAACATAATTGACCATGAAATGCATCAGAAAAATATAGGCCGGAGAAGAGGGCATGTGCCGAAGATGCAGGACTGAAAGTGCGGAGGGCTTCGAAACGGAGTGGGACTGCACACAGATCAATAGTGTGCTCACTCATTCAATGGCTTTGTCCCACCCACCATACACCCCCGCCGAAGTTAGAGTGACTGACATTTCAATTGGACTAGGACGTAGCAAAATGTACTTCATAAGAACATAATACTGGGCAGGATAACACTGTAGCACATCACTTTGATCCTTACATATTACGAACAGCTTGAGCCAGATACATGCATTTAAAATTGTACGAATGTCTTATATACATCCCACTTGGGGTAGGCAGAGGCACTGGGGCCCAGCCAACATAGATTATTTGATCCAAAGAGAAAGGTTATTAAACAATAAGGCAACACTGACAGGAGTGCCACATTCAGTCTAAGAAGGAAACCAACAGGGAACCGCTTAACACATTGTCCCTGCTGGGGCACCCCATCACGATTTGGTCACACCCCAAGAAATATCATGTGTATCTGAGGGAGGGCTAGAAGGCCCGGACCACCAGCAGCTCAGTTCCCCTTCCAACCAGGCCCCTACCCAAAGAACCCCTCATAGAGAGGATTTTTGTGATAAAGCCAAGGGCACTTAAGCGCCATTATTTGTTATTTTTAACCATTTGAGGGGCTGAGTGGGATTTTGGCATTCTGTACATCGCCCCTTGGGGGATGAAGAGGGCACTCTAGGAGCTATTCAGTCTTTTACATTTTCTGCCCCCACTGTCTCCTTCTAATCACCACTTCCAGTCAGTTTAGCACCTCAGCTGCAAGCCTCTCTGGGGGGCAAAGGTGTTGTGATACCCCACATGGGAGGCGATAGCCTAGCCCATGCAAAATGTATGGCCCTCACCCCAGCCTGATGGATCGACTAATGCCGTCCCTTCACTACTGACGGGTGACTTGGTCCATGGTGCGCTCACTCGTGCAATGGCTTTGTCTCACCTAGCATACAAGTCCACCAAAATTAGAGTCACAGACAGTTCATTCGAAGTAAGGCATAGCAAAGGGTACTTCATAAGATCATAGGGCCTGAATATGATGGCGGAGGGACCGACACCGTCAGACCATCGGTGGCGGTTGGATGGTTGGTGGTCAGCGAGACCAACCGCCATGCATCCGATGGGTTCATGGAGCCTGTCGGTGCATCGGAGGGAGTTGTAATCCCTACAACAGTGGTGGTGCCTGCACAGGCACCGCCATAGGTATTACAATGTCCCTTTCCGTCGGCCATTTCATGGCAGTTAACCAGTCATGAAAAGGCTGGCGGAAAGGGACTTTGAGGCCCATGCAAGGCTCCCCTTCATCCCTGTACTTCTGATATGGGACCGCAGGCTGCCTGCCAAATAGTGCAGATGTGTATTTTTTGTATTGTGGCATGTGCTGCAGGCTGCAGCACAGCCCCAATACAAAGGATACACATTGCGACCTCCTTCAAGGCAGTCGCATGGTGAATCCGGGTGCGGGACTGCCGACAGCTAGTCTGGCAGTCCCGTTTATGAAGGGATGGTGGTCGGACATAAGTCATTACTGAGCAGGATAACACATTACCGCATCACACTGATCCTTGCATATGATGAACTTCTTAAGACAGGTGTAAGCATTAAAAAACTGTACTTATTTCCTATTTACATCCTGCTTGGGGCAGGCAGATGCCCAGGGTCCCAGCAAACATGGAGTACTTGAAACAGAGAGAAGGGTTATTAAATATTAAGGCAACGTTGAAATGAGTGACACACTAAGTCCAATAAGGTGAACACCAGGGAACCGCTTAACACATTGGGGCAGATTTATGATAACTGGCGCATCCCCAGGGATGCGCCAGTTATTTTGCGCCTCTGCTCCGCCACCCATGGTGCGCCACATTTACAATGCGGCGCACCATGGGGCAAAAACGGCACAGATGCGTGACCCATCTGTGCCGTAAAGGTGGCGCATTGCTGGAGTTGCGTTGCAAGCGCGACGCAGCTCCAGCAAGGCTCGGGGGTGCCCCATCTTTACAATGCTGCGTCAAGACCTACGCCTGCTTCGAGCAGGTGCAGGGTTTTGACGCAGCATTGGCCTGAAAGTGACTGAGTGAAATCTTATAGATTTCACTCAGCCACTTTTGCGAGTCGCACCTGCCCCGGAACGCCCACCCTGCGCCGGAACGCCCACAAGTGGCGCAGGGCTTTACAACGTGACGCATCTGCCTAGATGCGTCACGTTGTAAATGGGTCGTAGGGATGCGCCACGTTTACGCCGCAGTTGCGTGACGCAAACGTGACGCATTCCCAACATAAATCTGCCCCATTGTCTTTGCCAGGGCACCTCGTAACAATTTGGTCACACCCCAAGAAAAAGTTTGGGCACCAGAGGTAGGGCTAGAAGGCCAGGTCCAACATCATGTCAGCCCCCCCTCTACCCAGACCCCTACTGAAAGAACCCATCATGAAGAAGGTTTTGTTAATAAACTTAAGGGCACTCTAGCCCTTGAGTACCAATCTTTGGCATTTTTGCCAACAGGGTGAGAAGGTAACTGGTGCCCATGCCCTTCTCCGCCAAACCATTAGTTTTAAAAGCAGTCTCAATAAGAAGCAGCACTAGCACTTTATCTGCCTTGTGCACCATACAAATCCAGCCCATACTGGAGTGAACTCAAACCAAACACAGAACACATAACCTTCAAGCTAACAAACCTAGCTCTGGGCTTTTGGGATCTCTGGCCCAACTGGCAAACACAGTACATACAGCCCATATACTGTGTGCACATCACACATGCAGCTTCAAATATGAAGAATAAGACCACTCCAAGGAGTAAATGATCCTACCAGAGGTCAACTCAGAAATTGGTTGAACTCTGCTACTGGCCAGGTGAAGAGCACAATAACAAGCAGACACAATTTTCTGGTAGTGGGATTACCTCTCCACCCTCAAGGTACCCATCTAGTGATGTCTCAAAACGTATGTCTATCCTTTTGAATGAGTATTTACTAGAGATTACATTACATTGTCTACTTGTTTGCTCTGCACTCACTGGTTAGCAACAGCAATGCCTTCTGTTATTGACAATTCAAAAGACTCTTGTCTGAAAGAACATGCAACATCCCAACATTGTTATTTGCACTCCTAGCTTGTGGTAAAAATGAGAATATACATTACATTGGTAGGTTGACTGCGCTGTATATACACAATACCTGTCGTCCATTGCCATCCCATCAGTGGCCTACCATAGCCATGCACTACCCCCTTGCGATCTCCCCAGAGTTGATCTTTCCTGTATCCATTTGTCACCCTGAGATAGTATTTCATAGCCTGCACTGCTTGCAGGAAAACTTAGATTTTTCCAGTGTTCATAGGCTGCGTCTCCTAATAACACCAAATTAAACTAGGAGTACCAGTGGGTGAGCTTACCTACTGGGGACTATGATTACTTTTTGTGGTGAGCAAGTAGCACACCTGACTGTTGCTCAAGCGATGGGGTAGATAGTTGAACTGAGTCTGAACAGAGCTGTTGACAACCAACCCCTTCCCCTAAATCAAACATACTGGACCTCTGCTGCCATGTTATAGTTGCACCCCTAGTAAGGAGGTATTGTGTAACCATGACATAACTATGCAACTGCATCATTTGATGACATCACACCCCTGTGGGGCACCTACTATGAACCACCAGATATTGCCACTACACATGTTGCTCTGGGATGAGAAATGACTGGTGCCTTGTAAGCAAACTGTTGCCCTAAACTGCTGTGTCTAGCCTCTGTCTTTGCAGGCCCATGGTAGAATATCAGTATCTCTTTTCTGCCTTGCTAATAGGGGATGTCTTCAGAAAAAAATGGGTGTTCCTGCACTGCCTATGTAGTGCGCCCCTAATCAAAAGTTCTTCATTGCGAATTACTTCTAAAATGGACTGTGAGACTCCTTCAAAGTTCTTCAAAACACTAAACTTCTAAAAGTGGAGCAACTATGTTGTTTTGTGACCAGACTATTCCAAACAATATGTCCAACTTTCTCAGCAAAGCAAATCTGTACCATGTTAATCTGGATAAGATGGTGAGCTTGCCCAGCTTTGGGTCCCCCATTTACACAATAGCAACCCCTGGATAGCCTCCCTTTCCTGAACAAATAGGATTGGTCCAGCTTCCGTGCCAACTGCCAGCTTAACTCCTTGCTGGAAGACTTTTCCCAGCCTTTGTTATCATTGGTTCACAACCATGGGCTATATATTTAGTCCTTGAAAACCAGTGCCTTCCACTTACACCACCAACACCTAGTATGCGATAAACCAATGAGATGGGCATGACAACTTAGGAAAACATTGTCTTCCATGAAGTTTGCTTAGGTGAATTATGTAATTGTGAAAACAGCTCACCAAACAAACATAAGCACTAATGCATGTATCATCCCCTAATTGCAATGCAGTGAATAACACCTGTGTCACCCCCTTTTGTTCTAGACGTTTGAGTTGGTCAGAGCAGCAGTCCTCTGGCTAATGTACTGACAACTGACCTGGAACAACAGTGGTATGGCCCAGCTAGTGGAGAGGGGAAAGCAAAAAATCCAAGCAGAGTTGGCATATGCCATGCACATGAGGTCACCTTGATAGAAGCAGTGGTGAAGTGAGCCTATACATAGATACAAAGCGCAAACTAAATGTTTCTTCCCAAAAGGAACACTCAACTACTTGATGCTAGCTAGACCTACCAAAGTACTGTGAAGAATGCCACAGCTTAGTACTATATGATGCCCTAACACAGCATCTGTTGCTAGATATGTCCCAAACAGGTTGCCATTAAACCCTGACAAAAAACTCCATATTGGGCGGCTAAAATCTTTTTCAGGCAATGGCAGTATTAGAACTAGCTAGACAACTGTCAGTTACCTGTACATCACCAAACCCCGAGGGTATCCTAGGGGCGGCTCAGCCTCTTAAATTCCTTCCCCCCTTCTAGTGCTAACTTCTTGTTGGTTTAACACCTCAACTTCAGGCCCCTCTGAGAGGCAAAGTTGGTGGGAAACTCCACCTGGGAGGGGGTAGTAGCACAGCTCATGCCAAATGGATGGTCCTTCGCCCTCCACGGTCGATCGACTAATGTCGCCCCTTCACTGCTGGTGGGGCTTGATCCAGGAATATGACACGACATTAGTAACCATGGTTTAAGAGATGACATAGTGTGTGCTAGCGTTCTGCTGATGAGGTTGCTGAAGAGACCAAAGAAATGCAAACGTATAAACAAGTTCATAGACTTGGCATACATTGTGGCTAATAGCAAAATTGGGAAGGGGTGGAAAGTGATAAATAAGTCATCTATGAAACTGTGGCATCAACAGAAAGGAAAATGGGTCCAAATCACAGACTCAGAAGGGGGGATAGCCCCATAGATCAAATAAGGGAGACAGGGAATCTCAACAAGCTAGCCAGTAGTAGGAAAAACAAACTATGCCATGTGGGACACCTATTGCCAAATTCAGCTCTGAAAAGTTACCAAAGTTTGTGAATCTGTTTTCTATTTTTCTGACTTTGAACACTCAGTTAAATGCTGTTGTTTGATTTCAATCTCCCATGCACAGAAATACTTATGCCCCCACAAACTCACCTTTTCAAAGGTTGATAAGCTTCTCCCCAGCTCGTGGAGCAATCTGTCTTCACCTCTTGCTTTAGTATACTGAAATGCACTCCCACTTTCTATGCTGGGTTTTGGCTCTCATTGCTAACTCCTGCTACATTTTTATTTCAATAACTTTATGTCAATGTGGTGATGGATTTTCTGACACAATAGATTGGAAAGAATATCTCGAGACACAAATTCTGTGCCTTGAATATTGTAATGCCCAAAAAATACTGTGGGGAAGAAAATTATGGGCAAGACTAATGTTTTTCATAAATGCTTTTAATATAGTTCTATGTTATATTGTTGTAACATATAATTTTTTGTATATTATGTGCATTAATTGTTTTTATATATCATATTTAATTTCAGGGTGGGATGATGAATTTGTAAGGGAGTAGGGTGGAGAGTGTTTCAAAATGTTTAACTTTGTTGTGCTTGAAATTATGTTAATATTTATTTTAAAATCTTTTAATTTTTAAATGAAATAATGACTGCTTTTAAATTCAAATGTTTATTTGTATTTTATATATATGCATATATATATATATATATATATATATATATATATATATATATATATATATATATATATATATATATATATATGACGGAGACATCCTTTCGAAAAAAGATCAGTGGCCACATGGGGAGTTCAGAGCAGGGCACAGCTTTATTTCACAGGTCCCAGCAGCGGCGGATGCATTTCGGCATAAGAGCCTTCCTCAGCGCCCATTGCTGTAAAGAGTACCTCCCTCTTACGCTCCTCCTGTGTCAAATATCTGCCTGCACCACAGTCTCCTTCCCCAACTGCTGTCGGCACACCAATGGAAGTTCGTGTGAGGTGTGTCGAACTTCAAGTCCCAGCAGGCACTGTCTTGGCGTTGCTTCGGTTGGTGGCGTGGGGGGGTGGGAAAGATCATCGGATGGGCGCAGGCTCCAGGTGTTTAGGGCAGCTCAATGATCTGATGAAATTGCGGCGTCCGCCCTTGGTCCCCATGTATACTGCAGCTTCCAGTCGCTTTGGGTTAGTAAGAGAGTGGGGATAGTCAAATGCGAGACTGGTCGCCCCCTCGAGATAAAATATGTCAGTCCACTCACGTTTCATCCCATTGCTTCTGGAGGTCTCCGGGATTACTGATTCCTCAGTCTTGGAAAATGCTGCGAGCAGCAGGGTGCCTGTAGAATCCCGGGTCTCTTCGTGCTGCAGGGCCTACTGTGCTGTGCTTCAGGCAAGCGCAGAATATATGACGGAGACATCCTTTCGAAAAAAGATCAGTGGCCACATGGGGAGTTCAGAGCAGGGCACAGCTTTATTTCACAGGTCCCAGCGGCGGCGGATGCATTTCGGCATAAGAGCCTTCCTCAGCGCCCATCGCTGTAAAGAGTACCTCCCTCTTACGCTCCTCCTGTGTGAAATACCTGCCCGCACCACAGTCTCCTCCCCAACTGCTGTCGGCACACCAACGGAAGTTCGTGTGAGGTGTGTCGAACTTCAACTCAAGTTTAAGTAGTATTTCTTCCATGTTTACTGGTTTGTATTACAAACAGCTGTTACTGCAGTGGATTTGGTTACAAACACCCTCGTTTATGTTGTTGACACATCATGTGATCAAGCCTCTTCGTGAGGTGAAACGCGTCATGACAGATTGCTGGCAGAATTTTGCACAAATAAAGCACTGAAGAAATGAGCACTTAATGATGGTTTCGCTCTTACGTTATTTTGGTCTCCATTTGAAACAGGGGGCATGAGGAATGGTGTTTTCTGCATATATATATATATATATATATATATATATAGATATATATATATATATATTCACTGAAAAAACCATAGGTTATAGACCATATATAGTTAGGAATTTGCATTTACAAAACCTTGAAAATTCACTGAAAAAACCATAGGTTAGAGACCATATATAGTTAGCTGGACATTTTATTGACATAAAACCAATGAAATTCCATATATAGTTAGTTGCACTAACTATATATCGCGCACCCGCAATCCACTGCTGATGATGTCACATATTACATCATTCATGACATGGTCAGTGACATCACTGATGACATCACTGATGACATCTCAAATGACATCACTGATGACATCACTGATGACATCTCAAATGACATCACTGATGACATCATCTAGTGTCTGTGTGTTTTTGTAAAGTTTAAATATGTTTTACATATTGAAGAATGAGTGGATGTATGGAAGACTGAGTGTGTGTGTGGCTGGCTGGGAGGTGTGTGACTCTGTGCATATCAATGTGTACTTGTATCAGTGATTGTATAAGAGAGTAAGTATGTGTTAGTATATGTGTGAAAAAGTATGGTGTTCTGTGTTTAACTGTATAGATGAGGAAATCGAAGTGTGATTGATTCTTCACAGGACTGACTAGGTGTATGAGTGCATATGATAGTGTTGTAATAATGAGTGACTGTATGTATGAGTGATTGTATGGGTGAATGAGTGAATGTGTGTGTAGACGTGGGAATCAGTGAGTGCGTATGTAGTAACTGGTATTGGTGTGTCATGATGTCATCAGTGATGTCATTTGAGATGTCATCAGTGATGTCATTTGAGATGTCATCAGTGATGTCATCAGTGATGTCACTGAAGTATGGTGTTCTATGTTTAACTGTATAGATGAGGAAATGGAAGTGTGATTGATTCTTTACAGGACTGACTAGGTGTGTGAGTAACTCCATGGATGAGTGGCAGTGTGTGAGTGTCTGCATAGGTGTATGAGTGCATATGATAGTGTTGTAATAATGAGTGACTGTATGTATGAGTGATTGTATGGGTGAATGAGTGAATGTGTGTGTAGACGTAGGAATCAGTGAGTGCGTATGTAGTAACTGGTATTGGTGTGTCATGATGTCATCAGTGATGTCATTTGAGATGTCATCAGTGATGTCATTTGAGATGTCATCAGTGATGTCATCAGTGATGTCACTGACCATGTCATGAATGATGTAATATGTGACATCATCAGCAGTGTATTGCGGGTGCGCGATATATAGTTAGTGCAACTAAATATATATGGAATTTCATTGGTTTTATGTCAATAAAATGTCCAGCTAACTATATATGGTCTCTAACCTATGGTTTTTTCAGTGAATTTTCAAGGTTTTGTAAATGCAAATTCCTAACTATATATGGTCTATAACCTATGGTTTTTTCAGTGAATTTCATTGGTTTTTTAAAAGCTAATATCTATAGCTGTAAAATATATTCTTTATTACGTGACGTATCACGTAGCCACGTGAGACGCCTCATGACGCGTCGCATAACCATGACGTATCGGCTCTGCAGCGCAAACAAAACCCGTAACATAAGCGTGCCGGAGCACGCTTACAGATATATATATTTTTTTTAACCTTAATTAGACAAAATCCACACGTGCACATATCTTGAGGCCTTGCAAAGGCACATCAAACAAACAATCCCTACAATTTTGCCAAGTTTGCTGGAAATCTATTCCCTTCATTTTTTTTTACTGTTTCTCTTGGTTTTCCCCTTGTTACGCTTACCGGGACGCTACCCGGTACGTGAACCGGACGCTCCAAAAACACAAGATGGCGGACTCCCGTTACGCTGCCGGTTAGCTGCCCGGTTCACGTACCGGGAAGCGCCTCTACCGCGAAAAATCGCGGGGGACTTTAATATCCCCCTCATCAATCCTAGGGGGTCAGGAGGGGTTTACCTTGCCCCCTTTCCTTCATTTCCCCCTTCTTTTTTCACCACATCTTGTCTCTCGAACCTACCGAGAGACAAGATGGCGGCCGCTCCGGACTGTTTACAATGTTGACAGCTACGCTGCCGGTTAGCTGCCCGGTGAGCTGCCCGGTTCGCATACCGGGACGCGCCTCTACGGCGTAAAATCGCAAAAAAAATTTTTTTTTTATTTTTTGCCCCACGGGGCACTTTAATATCCCCCTCATCAATCCTAGGGGGTCAGGAGGGGTCTACCTTGCCCCCTTTCCTTCATTTCCCCCTTCGTTTTTCACCACATCTTGTCTCTCGATCCTACCGAGAGACAAGATGGCGGCCGCTCCGGACTGTTTAGAATGTTGACAGACACCGGAGAGCCAATCAGCTTCGCTTCGCGAAGTTCCGTTACGCGTCAGGTACGCGAACCGGGGCGCTAACCGGAGCGCAGTCACAGATATATATATTTTTTTAAACGTTAATTTCTCAAAATCCACTGGAGCACATATATTGAGACATAGCAAAGGCACATCGGGCAAACCATATCTACAATTTTGCCAAGTTTCATGTAAATCTATTCAGCCGTTCGAGCTAAAAGTGAGTCCAACCGCCCTATGGAAAAATGAATGTGAAAAACGCGTTTTGGGACCCCCCTTTTTTCTCGGCCCCCCCTTGACGAAACCCCCACAAATTTTTAGGGGCTGCTCAGAAACGAAATGTGCCATTTTCCTGAAAATTTCAGCCAATTCCGTTCACAAACGCCAAAGTTATTAGACATAGAATTTTCAGAAATCCCATAGAGAAAAAATCCTAACTATATATACCCACTGGCTATCGCCAGTAGGTAATATACATATATAAACATATATAATCTGCTATCTATATAAATATAAATGCATGCATACATATACATATATGCATACATATGCATGTTATTTACATGAAAGTTTTAAAAACACTAATAAAAGCAAAGCTAAAAAGCCACCTCATTAAAAACAGAATGGCTTTAACTTAAACGAGGGCGAGATCTATTGCATTTTCAATGCTTGTTTACTTTGGTTCTATCAAGAAGGCATTCAGATGTGTCACACATTTGCCATAAATTCTGAATGTTAGCACTCTAGTTGCTCATTAGATCACTGTAGTAAAGCTAGTGCTCACCAGGGAAGTCTGCTGCTAATCATGGTTTGCAGCCATTTTCCCGCATTTTTTATCCCGTAGACTTTCAGTCCGCATACCATTATCCCGCAAGCTCATTGACCTCGCATACCATTATCCCGCATTTTTTCAAAACGCATGTGCATTTATCGCGCATGCCTTTACAAAGAATTACGTTTTAAAGGCATGTATGGTAAATGCATTTGCGTTGTGAAAACCACGATGACGAGAGAGGTAAGTGGGTTTGTGTTAATTTTTTCGTGGGTTAGTGATTGTGTAGTGTAGTGTTGTGTAGTGTAGTGTTGTGTTAGTGTAGTGTAGAGTTGTGGTGGTTGTTTAGTGTAGGGTCATGCTGGGGGTAGTGTTTTAGGGTTTAGGGTTGTGTTGTAGTGTTTGCGTAGTGTAGGGTCATGCTGGGGCTAGTGTTTTAGGGTTTAGGGTAGTGTTGTAGTGTTTGCGTAGTGTAGGGTCATGCTGGGGGTAGTGTTTTAGGGTGTAGGGTAGTGTTGTAGTGTTTGCGTAGTGTAGGGTCATGCTGGGGGTAGTGTTTTAGGGTTTTGGGTAGTGTTGTAGTGTTTGCGTAGTGTAGGGTCATGCTGGGGGTAGTGTTTTAGGGTTTAGGGTAGTGTTGTAGTGTTTGCGTAGTGTAGGGTCATGCTGGGGGGTAGTGTTTTAGGGTTTAGGGTAGTGTTGTAGTGTTTGCGTAGTGTAGGGTCATGCTGGGTGTAGTGTTTTAGGGTTTAGGGTAGTGTTGTAGTGTTTGCGTAGTGTAGGGTCATGCTGGGGGTAGTGTTTTAGGGTTTAGGGTAGTGTTGTAGTGTTTGCGTAGTGTAGGGTCATGCTGGGGTGTAGTGTTTTAGGGTTTAGGGTAGTGTTGTAGTGTTTGCGTAGTGTAGGGTCATGCTGGGGGTAGTGTTTTAGGGTTTAGGGTAGTGTTGTAGTGTTTGCGTAGTGTAGGGTCATGCTGGGGGTAGTGTTTTAGGGTTTAGGGTAGTGTTGTAGTGTTTGCGTAGTGTAGGGTCATGCTGGGGGTTGTGTTTTAGGGTTTAGGGTAGTGTTGTAGTGTTTGCGTAGTGTAGGGTCATGCTGGGGGTAGTGTTTTAGGGTTTAGGGTAGTGTTGTAGTGTTTGCGTAGTGTAGGGTCATGCTGGGGGTAGTGTTTTAGGGTTTAGGGTAGTGTTTGCGTAGTGTAGGGTCATGCTGGGGTGTAGTGTTTTAGGGTTTTGGGTAGTGTTGTAGTGTTTGCGTAGTGTAGGGTCATGCTGGGGGTAGTGTTTTAGGGTTTAGGGTAGTGTTGTAGTGTTTGCGTAGTGTAGGGTCATGCTGGGGGTAGTGTTTTAGGGTTTAGGGTAGTGTTGTAGTGTTTGCGTAGTGTAGGGTCATGCTGGGGGTAGTGTTTTAGGGTTTAGGGTAGTGTTGTAGTGTTTGCGTAGTGTAGGGTCATGCTGGGGTGTAGTGTTTTAGGGTTTTGGGTAGTGTTGTAGTGTTTGCGTAGTGTAGGGTCATGCTGGGGGTAGTGTTTTAGGGTTTAGGGTAGTGTTGTAATGTTTGCGTAGTGTAGGGTCATGCTGGGGGTAGTGTTTTAGGGTTTAGGGTAGTGTTGTAGTGTTTGCGTAGTGTAGGGTCATGCTGGGGTGTAGTGTTTTAGGGTTTTGGGTAGTGTTGTAGTGTTTGCGTAGTGTAGGGTCATGCTGGGGGTAGTGTTTTAGGGTTTAGGTTAGTGTTGTAGTGTTTGCGTAGTGTAGGGTCATGCTGGGGGTAGTGTTTTAGGGTTTAGGGTAGTGTTGTAGTGTTTGTGTAGTGTAGGGTCATGCTGGGGGTAGTGTTTTAGGGTTTAGGGTAGTGTTGTAGTGTTTGCGTAGTGTAGGGTCATGCTGGGGGGTAGTGTTTTAGGGTTTAGGGTAGTGTTGTAGTGTTTGCGTAGTGCAGGGTCATGCTGGGGTGTAGTGTTTTAGGGTTTAGGGTAGTGTTGTAGTGTTTGCGTAGTGTAGGGTCATGCTGGGGTGTAGTGTTTTAGGGTTTTGGGTAGTGTTGTAGTGTTTGCGTAGTGTAGGGTCATGCTGGGGGTAGTGTTTTAGGGTTTAGGGTAGTGTTGTAGTGTTTGCGTAGTGTAGGGTCATGCTGGGGGTAGTGTTTTAGGGTTTAGGGTAGTGTTGTAGTGTTTGCGTAGTGTAGGGTCATGCTGGGGGTAGTGTTTTAGGGTTTAGGGTAGTGTTGTAGTGTTTGCGTAGTGTAGGGTCATGCTGGGGTGTAGTGTTTTAGGGTTTTGGGTAGTGTTGTAGTGTTTGCGTAGTGTAGGGTCATGCTGGGGGTAGTGTTTTAGGGTTTAGGGTAGTGTTGTAATGTTTGCGTAGTGTAGGGTCATGCTGGGGGTAGTGTTTTAGGGTTTAGGGTAGTGTTGTAGTGTTTGCGTAGTGTAGGGTCATGCTGGGGTGTAGTGTTTTAGGGTTTTGGGTAGTGTTGTAGTGTTTGCGTAGTGTAGGGTCATGCTGGGGGTAGTGTTTTAGGGTTTAGGTTAGTGTTGTAGTGTTTGCGTAGTGTAGGGTCATGCTGGGGGTAGTGTTTTAGGGTTTAGGGTAGTGTTGTAGTGTTTGTGTAGTGTAGGGTCATGCTGGGGGTAGTGTTTTAGGGTTTAGGGTAGTGTTGTAGTGTTTGCGTAGTGTAGGGTCATGCTGGGGTGTAGTGTTTTAGGGTTTTGCGTAGTGTTGTAGTGTTTGCGTAGTGCAGGGTCATGCTGGGGGTAGTGTTTTAGGGTTTAGGGTAGTGTTGTAGTGTTTGCGTAGTGTAGGGTCATGCTGGGGTGTAGTGTTTTAGGGTTTAGGGTTGTGTTGTAGTGTTTGTGTAGTGTAGGGTCATGCTGGGGGTAGTGTTTTAGGGTTTAGGGTAGTGTTGTAGTGTTTGTGTAGTGTAGGGTCCTGCTGGGGGTAGTGTTTTAGGGTTTAGGGTTGTGTTGTAGTGTTTGTGTAGTGTAGGGTCATGCTGGGGGTAGTGTTTTAGGGTTTAGGGTAGTGTTGTAGTGTTTGCGTACTGTAGGGTCATGCTGGGGTGTAGTGTTTTAGGGTTTTGGGTAGTGTTGTAGTGTTTGCGTAGTGTAGGGTCATGCTGGGGGTAGTGTTTTAGGGTTTAGGGTAGTGTTGTAGTGTTTGTGTAGTGTAGGGTCATGCTGGGGGTAGTGTTTTAGGGTTTAGGGTAGTGTTGTACTGTTTGTGTAGTGTAGGGTCATGCTGGGGGTAGTGTTTTAGGGTTTAGGGTAGTTTAGTTGTTTAGTGTATGCTAAAGGCATATTCGTTCTAAAAGTTTTCGTTATTTTAATTTGCGGCCTAATAGTGCATGCAGGATTTTTTTTGCGGACTGATGGTATGCGGGATTTCGTCATATATTCGCTAATCATACTTTCTATGGCAAAATGAACCCCCTCATTTTGTTCCTTTTTAAATTAAATGTTTTAAGAGTTACCACTTTATTCCAATCAAGATGGCTTCAGGTGTGCCATACCTTTGTAATAAGTAGGACTGTTAGCACTCTAGTTGTTCTTTAGAACACTCTGGGACATTCTGTCATTGGGCTATAGTTGGGCTACATCTGGCTGATATTTGGGCTACATTTGTTTTTTTTGTCTCTGGTGGCCATCTTTGGGCTACATTGGGCTACATTGGGCTACATTGGGCTACATTGGGCTACATTTGGGCTCCAACATATATATAGCCCAATGTAGCCCAATATATATTTTTCAAAGTTAATTTTCGTAAAAACCACTGGAGCCTATATCTTGAGACATAGCAAAGGCACATCGGGCTACCAGTCCCTACAATTTTGCCAAGTTTGGTGTAAATCCATTCAGCCGTTCGGGCTAAAAGTGAGGCCAACCGCCCTATGGAAAATTGCATGGGAAAAACACGTTTTGGGACCCCCCTTTTTTCTCGGCCCCCCTTGACGAATCCCCTCCAAATTTTCAGGGGCTGCTCAGAAACAAAATGTTCCATTTTCCTGAAAATTTCAGCCAATTCTGTCCTCAAACGCCAAAGTTATTCGACATAGAATTTTCAAAAATCCCATAGGAAAAAAATCCTAACTATATATACCTACTGGCTATCGCCAGTAGGTAGTATATATATATATATATATATATATATATATATATATATATATATAGATAGATAGATAGATAGATATATATATATATATGACGGAGACATCCTTTCGAAAAAAGATCAGTGGCCACATGGGGAGTTCAGAGCAGGTCACAGCTTTATTTCACAGGTCCCAGCGGCATAAGAGCCTTCCTCAGCGCCCATTGCTGTAAAGAGTACCTCCCTCTTACGCTCCTCCTGTGTCAAATACCTGCCCGCACCACAGTCTCCTTCCCCAACTGCTGTCGGCACACTAATGGAAGTTCGTGTGAGGTGTGTCGAACTTCAAGTCCCAGCAGGCACTGTCTCGCCGTTGCTTCGGTTGGTGGCGTGGGGGGTGGGAAAGATCATCGGATGGGTGCAGGCTCCAGGTGTGTAGGGCAGCTCAAGGATCTGATGAAATTGCGGCGTCCGCCCTTGGTCCCCATGTATACTGCAGCTTCCAGTCGCTTTGGGTTAGTAAGAGAGTGGGGGCAGTCAAATGCGAGACTGGTCGCCCCCTCGAGATAAAATATGTCAGTCCACTCACGTTTCATCCCATTGCTTCTGGAGGTCTCCGGGATTACTGATTCCTCAGTCTTGGAAAATGCTGCGAGCAGCAGGGTGCCTGTGGAATCCCGGGTCTCTTCGTGCTGCAGGGCCTACTGTGCTGTGCTTCAGGCAAGCGCAGAATATATGACGGAGACATCCTTTTGAAAAAAGATCAGTGGCCACATGGGGAGTTCAGAGCAGGGCGCAGCTTTATTTCACAGGTCCCAGCGGCGGCGGATGCATTTCGGCATAAGAGCCTTCCTCAGCGCCCATCGCTGTAAAGAGTACCTCCCTCTTACGCTCCTCCTGTGTCAAATACCTGCCCGCACCACAGTCTCCTCCCCCAACTGCTGTCGGCACACCAATGGAAGTTTGTGTGAGGTGTGTCGAACTTCAAGTCCCAGAAGGCACTGCTGCGGCGTTGCTTCGGTTGGTGGCTTGGGGGGCTGGGAAAGATCATCGGATCGTTGCAGGCTCCTGGTGAGTAGGGCAGCTCAAGGATCTGATGAAATTGTCCCCATGTATACTACACCTTCCATTCGCTTTGGGTTAGTAAGGGAGTGGGGGCAGTCAAATGCAAGACTGGTCGCCCCCTCATATATATATATGTAGGGAGGACGGTGGCAGTGTCTCTCCCGATCCGCTCCACGCTACAGGCAGACTGTGAGAGCTCTAGTCGCTGGTGCTTACTCTTAAAACTTTTATAATCTTAAAATTGACAACTTTTTTGTGCTTATTGATTCTACTGTATTTTAAAATATACTTTGGTGCCATACGGGAAACTTAAAGGGGGGCCTGACACTTACCAGATAGGGAAGCCTGGGCTCAGTGTCTGATCCTGCCCGCCCGGTCCGACGCAGTAGCCAGTACCGTTAAGCGGAGGGCGGGACAGGGAGAGCCAGGTACTTCCGCCCTAGCACTGGAGCGGTTAGCGCTCTAGTTGCAGGAAGTGAAGGGCTATTTAGACGGTGTCTATCTGCGGGTGCGCTGCGGTAGGGAGGACGGTGGCAGTGTCTCTCCCGATCCGCTCCACGCTACAGGGAGACTGTGAGAGCTCTAGTCGCTGGTGCTTACTTTTAAAACTTTTATAATCTTAAAATTAACAAATTTTGTGTGCTTATTGATTCTACTGTATTTTAAAATATACTTCGGTGCCATACGGGAAACTTAAAGGGGGGCCTGGCACTTACCAGATAGGGAAGCCTGGGCTCAGTGTCTGATCCTGCCCGCCCGATCCGACGCGGTAGCCAGTACCATTGAGCGGAGGGCGGGACAGGGAGAGCCAGGTACTTCCGCCCTACCCCTGGAGCGGTTAGCGCTCTAGTTGCAGGAAGTGAAGGGCTATTTAGCCCTTGTCTATCTACGTGCGCGCAGCATTCGCGCGCAGGGGGAGCGCCGTCTACGTGCCGAAGACGTGCCAAAGAAAAGCCAAAGAGAGGCCCGTCTGCGCCCGTCCGCGACCGAACGGGGCTAGGGGCCATGAATCCTGCTCCTCCAGATAGGGATTATAACACAGACAGGCGTGTCAGTTACACAACCCAGAAGCTATTAAGCCTGCAGACAGTCCCTTTGCAAGGCTGCACAGTTGAGGCCTGGCCATGCCTGGACGGTCCGATCTCCTGCCGGCATTGTCAGTTTCAGGCATCCTATGTCTGTCAGCCTATAGTGCCCCCTCAGGAAGATACACACACACTGAAAGGGTGGAAAAACTTGCTTTGCAATATTCGATCTCTGCCAAAACATCATATAGAGGTCTGGGATCTCATCTCCACTGTTCAGCCTGAGCTGTGCTTTCTGACAGAGACGTGGCTAAAATCACACTCCGTCCCGGCAATCACTCTAGGCATCCCAGAGGGATTTAAAATGGTGAGGCTGGACAGACCTGTTAAAACGGGTTAAGGTATTGCCAATATTTATAAAAATGGGATCACTGTTTCCATACTGGATCAAAGTAGTACTGCCAGTATGGAAGTAATGGTCTTTAGGATCAACATTCCCACAAAGGCCTGCTGGAAAGGGGCACTGGTATACCGTCCACCGGGCCCAAGTGCGAACTTTGCCATCTCATTAGTCGAAGCACTTGCCCGCACATTAAATCTGGCAATGACTTTTTATTGCTAGGAGATTTTAATGTACATAGTGATCTGGCGGACAATGCCGAGGCTCAGTCCCTTCTAGCGGATTTATCCCTATTAGGACTAATACAGCATAACAAAGGCCCCACCCGCTCAGCGGGCCATACACTAGATATGATTCTGTCCAACTCCTCCAAGATTGTATGTAGTCCTCCTGTGCAGGTGAACTGGTCTGACCATTTTGTTATTGAATTTTCCATGCTTGGCATGGCTAAATCCAGTAAGCGGTCCCCACTTCTAGCCTTTTCGTGCAGACAGTGGTACAAAATGTCACCTGGTATTTTTCAGGACACATTAGTTGAACCTCTAATCACAGCCTCAGACAATATCGAGTTGGCCTTATCTAAATATAATTCTGCCATTTCCACAGCGGTCGACTCCATAGCTCTCATGAAACCATGTAGGCGGCGCCCCACACAATGTCAAGAAGTTTGGTATACTGACCAACTTCGTTCTCACAAACAAGCATGCAGAAAGCTAGAAAAGGTTTGGAGAAAATCTAATTTGGAGGAAGATAAAAATCGTTACTATTCTGCCTTGGCCACATATCATAAAATCATCAGATTGGCCCGGAAGAACTATATTGCCTCACATCTAATCGAGGCGGGCAATGCATCCAAGGTTCTGTACCAGATCCTTCAATCTTTCACTAGGCCTGTGGCCTGTGAGAGTCTCGATCTGCCCTCACAACAATTATGAGATGACATATCTCTATATTTTACCAACAAAATAGAGATGACCTATGATAGGATCACTAGTACGAGCATTCCTATGAGCTGTCCCATGTTGCCACCACAGAATCATGGGGCCTTCAATTCCACCCCGTTTACTGAGTTTCCTGCAGCGACCTTGGGTGAGGTAGTGGCTCTCATTGGTCAAATTAAGGGTGGATCCCCTTTAGACCTTATTCCTGCAAGAGTTGTGCCATCTTTGGGCAAGTCACTCGGCCCCATGATCCAGTCCCTCGTCAACCTCTCTCTCTCGGAAGGCCAGGTACCACAGGAGTGGAAGATGGCTCAGTGACCCATCCGAAAGAACTCTAGCATCCCCTGGACCGAATTATCCAACCTCTGACCCATATCTCTTCTTCCGTACCTGAGCAAGCTGACAGAAAAGTAACCCTGGGCGTAGTGGGGCGTAGTGGGTCTCCGCGGAGCTACGCGGAGAGGGCGAGAAGCTACGCCCACTCCCGCACTCCGCGTAGCCCCACTACGCACCTCCCTCCCGCTCTCCCCTACATACATTATTTAAGGAATTACAGTGATTAAAACAATATTAAAGCACTTACCTTGTCCGGGGCTCGTCCGGGGCTCCCTCTTTGGATAGCGTCCTTTCCTGGATACCAATGCGCATGCGCGGGCGGCCGCGCATGCGCATTTCTCCTGAGAAATGCGCATGCGCGGGCTGCCGCGCATGCGCATTTGTTTCCAGGAAAAGGACGCTATTCAAAGAGGGAGCCCCGGACAAGGTAAGTGCTTTAATATTGTTTTAATCACTGTAATAGCTTAAATATTGTATCTAGGGGAGGGCGGGAGGGAGGCGGGTGGCGGCCGACTCGGCTACGCCCACGGAGTGGGCGTAGTGTTGCCGGCTACGCTGTCTAAGCACATCAATACCCATCTGTCGTGCTTTAGTGATCAAACCGGCGGTCTGGCTCACTCCCAGTATGGATTCAGGCCAAATTATAGCCCCGAATCTGCCCTCCTCTCGGTGACTGATGACATCCGAATGTCCCACGATAAAGGGAATTCTATGATTCTGGTGCTATTGGACCTGTCCGCAGCGTTCGATACGATATCCCATGACATTCTGCTAAGCCGTTTGGAGGAGGTGGGGCTCGGGGGCTTGGCGCTGTCCTGGATGAGGAGTTTTCTATCGGGCCGCACTCAGTGAGTCAGTATTGGCTCATTCCGATCCACACCCGTAGAGCTTACCAAGGGGGTGCCACAGGGCTCATGTTTGAACCCTACACTTTTTAACATCTACGTGGCCCCCCTGGCCAGCCTCATGAGATCGTACGGATTCATCCCAGTGTCGTATGCTGATGACACTCAGCTCCCCTTCCCATTTAAGTCATTAACCATGGCGGTTGAACAGTCCTTTTCTGAGGGCATGAGGGCTGTAGCACAATGGATGGCCTCAAATTTCCTGCAGTGTAACATAGGGAAAACAGAGGTTATGCTCTTTGGGGAAGCCACACTGTTGTGGACACCGGACTGGTGGCCATTAGATCTGGGTCCTGTCCCCAGCCCTAAGCAGGTGGTGAAAAACCTGGGTGTTCGTTTGGACCAAAATCTTTCTTCAAAAGAACATGTAAACCAAAACAGCCGGTCCTGTTTTCACGTAATTGGACTACTCCGAAGAGTGTTTCCTTTACTACCGGACCCTACTAGGAAAACCCTCGTCCAGGCCCTGGTGCTCAGTCGCCTAGATTACTGCAATGGGTTACTGATTTCAGCTAATGACAGCTTACTCAGCAGGCTCCAGGTGGTGCAAAATACTGCCGCAAGGTTAGTTTTGAATGCTCCTCCCAGATCTCCTTCACGCCCCTTGCTGGAAAAGCTTCACTGGCTGCCGATCCATCAACGGATCAAATTTAAAACATGCTGTGTTGTTCATAAGGGTATACACGGTCTGGGCCTCACATATCTGGCGGAGAAGTTTGTCCCCTACAATCCAGTACGCGCCTTCCGCTCCAGTAATCAGTCCCTTCTTCAAACCCCTCCCCATCAGAAGGGCAAGACTGGGTGGAAAGGCCCTTTCCTACCTAGGCCCTTGCCTTTGGAACAAACTCCCCGCTCCCATCAGGCTTTGCACGGATCATCTTGCATTCAGGAAACTGTTAAAAACTTTTTTGTTTCAAACGCAGCACCTTCTCTAGAGTTCTTGTTCATCCACTCTCTATCTGTCATTTGCTGAGCGTAGAGATACTCCTCAGGGAGTCGATTCTTTCGTTATACAAACTAACAAATAAATAAATAGACTTATTGGCTTTAAGTAAAGGTATTTTTGTACATTGTTTCTTTTATGTTAGGAGTTCTGCATCCATCTCATTTAATTTTATATTTTTACAATTGCTCATTTGTTTAATAGAGACTTTTTCATTTATTTGGTTAACTAAGTAATGTTTTAATTTGAAAGATATAGTGAATAATAATTTATTTAGTACATTTTTAACTAGTACTCTCAATTTTAATTTTTTCCCCAATGTGGTTTAGTTTGAAGTTGGAATAGTGTAAGAAATTGTGTAATTAGCTGTGAAGGATGTGTGTACTTCACAAGTAACAAATCCACAATAAATCCACAATCCTTTTTTTAATGGGAACCAAGGACCCATTGTAAGCTCATTGGTATTCAACAACAATACTCAATAAATCAGTGACCAGTCAGTGCTTTTTGTTTTAAAAATGAAAAGTTCTTTTAGTGCACAAACACTACTAAATACTGCACATTCATTTACAAATATACACAATCAGGTAGATGGAAATACCTTTGGTGACAACCTCATAACACATTACATCCATGGTGAGCCCTGAATCATATAATCATGATGCCCCTACCTATACTAGTCACAATATCATAATATTAGGGATGTCATTATCAATAAGGCAGGCCTAATGGCGTTGTCAGTGTATCACCACACTACTGACAGCAGGAACAATTTATAGTTCACCATTGCAATGAATGGGAGCAATACCAATATACAACACATTCGAAGTCAATGGGAGTAATAGCATTCATTATATTGTAAAACCTTGAATCAACATTGCTAATGAATTACAATGAAAAACATGAGCCCTAGAGTAATATTTCTACTTTTACTAAGCTGCTAATGCAGTTCCATGGCCCCCAATAAAGGTGCCTGCTCTGGCATACCCAATAGTAAAAGTACAGGCTAAGAGGGTGCCTTATTTGTTTGTACAGCGGCCCACCTGGGACACCCACAGGCATTTGTTTTCTTTCGTTTTGTTGGGGTAGTGCATGGAGCCCACCCTGCACTGCTGAGCTGGTTTCTTTGCCAACACCTAACTGCGCACCTGCGGGCAGGGAGAATAGTGTTCCCTCTTCAGCCCACTTGGAGCATGAAAGGGGCGAGGGCTGCTCTCCCAAAACAGTTGGCAGTTCGAGATGGACTGTTCCCATGAGGCACAGGGTCAAGGCTGATTTGCATATGGCCATGTCTGGCCTGGGGTGGTGTGGAGTGCAAAAAAACGATGGATTTAGCCCAGATCTCTGTACTGGGGTGAATGTATTACATTGTTCTACATTCTGTCCATCAATTGTTGTTTTTGCATTTGTCACCCCGAGTGGGATGGGTATGCTCAGACGTGAGTCCCATGCTCTCCACACCACTGGAGTCAAGCTATCCAGGCTGATGACGGCTGAAAGCCAGAAACCGGTCCTTGGATGCTTGATTCCGGTCCAGGAAAGACATGGCTTGGCAGTTCAGGCTGGACTGTTCCCATGAGGCACAGGGTCAAGGCTGATTTGCATATGGCCATGTCTGACCTGGGGTGGTGTGGAGTGCAAAAAAACGATGGATTTAGCCCAGATCTCTGTACTGGGGTGAATGTATGACATTGTTATGCATTCTGTCCATCAATTGTTGTTTTTGCATTTGTCACCCCGAGTGGGATGGGTATGCTCAGACGTGAGTCCCATGCTCTCAACACCACTGGAGTCAAGCTATCCAGGCTGATGACGGCTGATAGCCAGAAACCGGTCCTTGGATGCTTGATTCCGGTCAAGGAAAGACATGGCTTGGCAGTTCGGGCTGGACTGTTCCCATGAGGCACAGGGTCAAGGCTGATTTGCATATGGCCATGTCTGACCTGGGGTGGTGTGGAGTGCAAAAATACGATGTATTTAGGCCCAGATCTCTGTACTGGGGTGAATGTATGACATTGTTCTGCATTCTGTCCATCAATTGTTGTTTTTGCATTTGTCACCCCGAGTGGGATGGATATGCTCAGACGTGAGTCCCATGCTCTCCACACCACTGGAGTCAAGCTATCCAGGCTGATGACGGCTGATAGCCAGAAACCGGTCATTGGATGCTTGATTCCGGTCAAGGAAAGACATGGCTTGGCAGTTCGGGCTGGACTGTTCCCATGAGGCACAGGGTCAAGGCTGATTTGCATATGGCCATGTCTGACCTGGGGTGGTGTGGATTGCAAAAATACGATGTATTTAGGCCCAGATCTCTGTACTGGGGTGAATGTATGACATTGTTCTGCATTCTGTTCATCAATTGTTGTTTTTGCATTTGTCACCCCGAGTGGGATGGGTATGCTCTGACGTGAGTCCCATGCTCTCCACACCACTGAAGTCAAGCTATCCAGGCTGATGACGGCTGATAGCCAGAAACCGGTCCTTGGATGCTTGATTCCGGTCCAGGAAAGACATGGCTTGGCAGTTCGGGCTGGACTGTTCCCATGAGGCACAGGGTCAAGGCTGATTTGCATATGGCCATGTCTGACCTGGGGTGGTGTGGAGTGCAAAAAAACGATGGATTTAGGCCCAGAGATCTGTACTGGGGTGAATGTATGACATTGTTCTGCATTCTGTCCATCAATTGTTGTTTTTGCATTTGTCACCCCGAGTGGGATGGGTATGCTCAGACGTGAGTCCCAGGCTCTCCACACCACTGGAGTCAAGCTATCCAGGCTGATGACAGCTGATAGCCAGAAACTGGTCCTTGGATGCTTGATCCCGGTCCAGGGAAGACATGGCTTGGCACTTCGGGCTGGACTGTTCCCATGATGCACAGGGTCAAGGCTGATTTGCATATGGCCATGTCTGACCTGGGGTGGTGTGGAGTGCAAAAAAACGATGGATTTAGGCCCAGATCTCTCTACTGGGGTGAATGTATGACATTGTTCTGCATTCTGTCCATCAATTGTTGTTTTTGCATTTGTCACCCCGAGTGGGATGGGTATGCTCAGACATGAGTCCCATGCTCTCCACACCACTGGAGTCAAGCTATCCAGGCTGATGACGGCTGATAGCCAGAAACCGGTCTTTGGATGCTTGATTCCGGTCCAGGAAAGACATGGCTTGGCAGTTCGGGCTGGACTGTTCACATGAGGCACAGGGTCAAGGCAGATTTGCATATGGCCATGTCTGACCTGGGGTGGTGTGGAGTGCAAAAAAATGATGGATTTAGCCCAGATCTCTGTACTGGGGTGAATGTATGACATTGTTATGCATTCTGTCCATCAATTGTTGTTTTTGCATTTGTCACCCCGAGTGGGATGGGTATGCTCAGACGTGAGTCCCATGCTCTCAACACCACTGGAGTCAAGCTATCCAGTCTGATGACGGCTGATAGCCAGAAACCGGTCCTTGGATGCTTGATTCCGGTCAAGGAAAGACATGGCTTGGCAGTTCGGGCTGGACTGTTCCCATGAGGCACAGGGTCAAGGCTGATTTGCATATGGCCATGTCTGACCTGGGGTGGTGTGGAGTGCAAAAAAACGATGGATTTAGCCCAGATCTCTGTTCCTGGGGTGAATGTATGACATTGTTATGCATTCTGTCCATCAATTGTTGTTTTTGCATTTGTCACCCCGAGTGGGATGGGTATGCTCAGACGTGAGTCCCATGCTCTCAACACCACTGGAGTCAAGCTATCCAGGCTGATGACGGCTGATAGCCAGAAACCGGTCCTTGGATGCTTGATTCCGGTCAAGGAAAGACATGGCTTGGCAGTTCGGGCTGGACTGTTCCCATGAGGCACAGGGTCAAGGCTGATTTGCATATGGCCATGTCTGACCTGGGGTGGTGTGGAGTGCAAAAATACGATGTATTTAGGCCCAGATCTCTGTACTGGGGTGAATGTATGACATTGTTCTGCATTCTGTCCATCAATTATTGTTTTTGCATTTGTCCTCCCAAAACAGGGCATGGGGGATAGGAGGCATACTGCATTGCTCCTCGGGCTCTGACCTCCACGGGAGCAAGGTTTGTAGGAGAGTGAGGGCACTCAAGGTTGTGTTTTTCTGTTCCGGGTGAGGTCCCCTAGTGCAGCATTCTTGCACCGGGCCCCTGTACATGGGGTCCTCAGGGCAAAAGTAATTTTGGGGAGTGAGCCCTATGCATGTCCCCTCCCCATGGCACATAAAGTAATTGAAGATACACTTACCACAGGGGTCTTGGCCCTTCCCAGGGGAAGTTTAAAAGATCCAGCAGAGCGCCATGTGCTTTGTTCTCTCTCCATTCACTTAAGGGGACCAGGTTGTATCTAAGGCCCCGTAGGGTTGATTACAACATTCCTGTGCTTGTTTTACTCCTGGTGACCAGCCCAAGCCACAAGACGTCAAAGGACAGTCCACAACAGTCCCAGCGGAGCCAGCAAGGCTCCACCAGCAGGTCCTTTCCCCAGCTGTTCCTCAGGGGGCATAAGGCTATCAGTGGCACACAGCCTAATCCGGGGGTCTGCTGGAGTTAAAGTTTTCAGTCCATCCTTGCAGTGGCATCAAGTGCTTCCATTTGGGCATCCATTTACTGAGGTTTGGTGTCTTCTCATCAGTCACTCCCTTGTGCATGAGCTTTCAATTGGAGGCAAAAAGTTCTAGAAGTCAGGCACACCTGACCAATCTAGGGTGCCACATCTCCACTCCACAATTCATTTTGGGCTGTTCTTAGAGTTTTTGGTCATGGTTTCACATTGTTGGTCTCTTGTTCAGGTATTTGAAACTTTCTTCCCAAGGGTGTAGTGGTGGGGGAGTTGTATAGACTTAGGGGGTCATTACGATTGCGGAAGGACCGCCATTGTCAGCCATGCAGTGGCAGTCCTTCTGCCATCGGATCTTTAATTTCCCCCGCCACATTACGATGGCGGGGGATCTAGACTGCGACCGTGGTGTACGTAAATACCATCCACCATGTAATCGCCACAGGTGATCGGACCGATAGCCTGGGGAGTAGTCTGCATGCATAAAATGGTGGTGGTGCCTAGCAGGCACCATCCACCATATTATGATGCAGGCTGTGAGCCAGCATTTCCATGACGGCGACACCGTCATGAAAAGGCTGGTGGAGATGCTGTTCGGGGGCTCGTTGCAGGCCCCCAATGAAGGGGTGTCTGTGCACTGGGGGGTATCCCCCTACATTTCAGTGCACCACGTGGAAGGCACTGTGTGGTGCCTGCCATGTACTGCACTGTAATGCACAACATGCATTTTCAACATTGCGGCAGTTGCTGCTGTCGCAGCACCAGCTGCAATGTTTATGATGCAAGATTTGACTGCCATGGTGGCGGTTGCATCCTAATGTGGTGTGCGGAACTGCCGCATGTATTGCGGACTGTCCCAGTCACCACCATGATGGTGGATGGACTCCAGTCTGCCCGCCATCGTGATCGGCCCCTAAGTAAGGTTAGTCTTTGCACTTGGATGCTGTTTTAGTGTTGTTATTTTTGTTTAGTATGTGTACGTTATTTCTATGGCCTTGTGGTAGGCCTTATTATGAAATGCAATGTTTAATTGTATTTTATATGTGTGTTTCACATTGATGTTTATGCTTTTTTACTGCGCTGTGGTTTCTAATAGAGTTGTGTTTTAGGTAGGTTTGTATGTGTTTTCCTTTACAAGTTCCTATTTACAGATGTTGGACTTTATTTTCAACCTGGAGCATTAATGTCAAGGGAAAGAGTTTGCTGCTTTCTAAATAAAATTGTCTTTTTTACGTTTTTTTGATTTTTCAGTTTTCCTGGAGTATTTGTTGATTTTTGTTCCATTTTTTGGGTGGGATTCCTTAGCCTATATAACTCATGTTGTGTGTTCTATTTTGGTCCAGTTTATTTTTGGAGTTTTGGGAGTTTTTTCTATCAATATTTTTTGGGCTAGCATTTTTTGGATCGTCATTTCACTGATCAGGACTTCAGCTATGAAATAAAAGTGTTATCTTGTTTAATTTATTCATGTTCTTGGGCTATTATGTGAGCAATGTTATATTGATGATGTTATGTTTTCTATATATTGTCTATTTATGCACTATTTTATGATAGTAGCATATGTTTATGGTGACAATTATTTTGTTTTCTATATTTACATATTTTTTTTTATTTAAATTACATTTTAATGATCAATCTGATTGTTTTTTCAAGTTGGCATTTTGCTTTATTTTCGCTTTAATAATGTTTAGAAATAACTATTAATGCTAGAATATCAGTAAATTTGTTTAAGGGAGATTACATTTTTTTGTTATTTAGTGTGATTATTGTGAAGTAGATTTCTTGCTATTGAGTCTAGACATAAGAGGCCTGGGTTGTTAATAAATAGTCTTACCTGAAATTCTAGGAGTTAATGCATTTTTTTTGTTTGGGGAGTTTTGGTTTGAGTTAGGTTACGGGATTGTTCAATTCTCGGCTCCTGGTAGGTTTGTTCTTTTTAAAGTATTTCTGAGAATTTGTAGTGTGCAAGGTACATTCTTACAAGTGTTCTTAGGAAGTAGTTGTGCCCCCCCCCACTTTGTTATTTTTCTTTGGTTCTTGAGATGTGGTGGTATCATAGTCATTCCATTACTGAATTTGACAATTAGGTTCGCATCTGCGCAATTGGGTGTAGAGACAGAATACAGAATCAAAAATATCGATTTACACAAATATCGAGTTAAAAATACCGTGGGTCAGAAATATCAACAGACAAATTCTTGTGGTAAAAAATATCTAATATAGGTACGTAATATTGATGTTAAAAATATTGAAGTGTTCAATATTGTTTGCAAAAATACAGGGGGGTCATTACGATAGCGGTGAATCCGCCACTGGTAGTCTGTCAGTGGCGGATTTACCACCATGGTGCGGCCATTCTCCGCCCACCAGATTCGGATGGCGGTCAGTTTGCTGGCAGACGGGAAATCCGTCTGCCATGGGTCTGTCAAAGGCAATTGTTACGATTGCCTGTCGGACCAGGAAAGCATACCTAGAATGGTGACGTGCCTAGCAGGCACCGTCGCTATATTAGGATGCTTTATCCCTGCCATCCTTGAATGATGGTTCACCCGCCATTTAAAGACTGGTGGAGATTGACTTTGAGGTCCGTAGTGGTCCCCCCTTTAGCAGGACCACTACAGTTTTGCCCTTGGGGTAACATATCCTTGCACCATGTGGCAGGCACCGTGTGGTGCTTGCCACTTAGTGCAGGGAAATACAAAACCTGCATTTTTACCATAGCGGTGGGTGCTTCAGCCTGCTGCACCCACTGTAATGGTAAACAAGCCTAATGCGTCCGCCACCGTGATGGTCGCATTGTAATTCCATGTGCGGTACCACCGCCATATAGACGGCTGGTCCCAATTGCCATGACAATGGTGTACGGACTTAAGCCAATCCGCCATCATAATGAACCCCATAGTTGTTAAAAATATAAATTTTGTATTAATGTTATGTATTTTAGTATATATTTTATATGTATGTGATACATGTTTTTTTTATAAGATTTGTTTGTAGTTTTAATATATGTGTAACATTTTTGTAGTTATTAATCTTTCATATTTTTATTTTTGCATTTTTTGTTCCGTAGCGGGTTATTGGTTTTTAGGTGAATATGGTTAGAAGTAATTTAATTATATCAACTTAATTTATTATTTTTAGTAGTTCTTAATCTTTTTTTGTTTGAATTTTGCGTTTTTAGTTCTGTAGAGGGTTGTTGGTTTATAGAGAATAGGGTGGGTAGTAATTTAATGATATTTTTTATTTATTATTATTTGTTTAATTGAGATGTTATAGTGTTAAATGGGTAAATTAATGTATTAATAATTAATTAATAATTAGTTGGTAATTAATTTTAATTACTTAATTGGTAATTATTTATAGTAATTGTGTAATTATTTTAGGTGTGTGTCAAGGTGTTAAGGGTGGGAAGTAATGTCTTTTTAATTTAATGAATTAATAATTTGTTTATTAATTCCTTTTAATTAATTAATTAGTAATGAATTATGGCAATTGTGTAATTAATTTTAGGTGTAGGTGTTGTGGTGTTTTTAGGAGTAAAGGGTGGTAAGTATTTTGTGTTTAATTAATTATTATATAGTTGTTAATTAATGTTAATTATATTGATATGTATTTTGTATAATTGTTTATTTTTGTGTGTGTTGTTTTTACTTTTAAAAGGGTTAAAGGTGGGTATTAAATACATTCAAATATTTAATTATTAGTTGTTAATAGTAATCGTTTTTCATTCAAAATAATATTTAATTGTGTTTCAATAGTTTAAGTTAGGTGTGGTTTGTGGATATTATACTGTTAAAGCATGTTTACTCAATGAATGTTTATTATTTGTTTTTTATTAATGAGATTTTTTCATTGGTTGTTAATTATGGAAATAATGGAAATAAATGTCATTAAAGCTGTTGAAGTGTTTTGTTATTGGTGTGGTGCTATAAGGTAGGAAATAGCCAAGATGGCGGATTGCTGCCGCCAGCGAAGGTAGCGGTGCTGAGAGGCTCTCGACTCCTCTGATTCTACTATGTGGAGAAGAGCCTTTTCTGTGACTTTTGGAAGCCGAAAACTAAAATCAAGAGACGGGCTACAGGAGGCCGAGGAATAGTGCTGATGGGCGTGCTGTCGGCTGCAGTTACAGAAGCTGCATCTGAGGAGTAACCGACAAGATGCAATCGCAATACTGTTGCCGTTTATAGTATCGCTACATTGATACAGTGTTGCACTGGGTGGGCATTCCGCCCGATAAACGGAAAAGAGAAGCCTTGTGGTGCGGCGTAGGGGGTGTACCCGATTCCTACCTGTTGGAGGAGACTGCTGAGATTTTTGGAGACCCGCCGGGGGTGGCAGATGCTGAGGACGCTACCGGCTTGGAGACTCGCCCTGAACCGGCTGTCTGTGGGTCGCTGGGCTAGGTGGGCGGTCTTAGCACTGCTCACTGGCAACGAGGCTCAAGGGCAGAACGAAGAGGCGGGAGCCGGGATTACAAACGAGGGAATGGCCCCCGAGAACGCCCGTACTACCAGAGCTGGTAAAACTGTTAAGATTGATTCACCGGCGGGGAGTTCTGCAGCGACATTAAAGGTAACAGTGGGCGGGACCTCTGTAGTAATCTCCGGGCAGAAAGTAACGGGAGCCTTAACAGGGGCTGTATTAACTGCAAAATTGCCTTCTAAACAATTAATCAAGCCCCCGAAATTTGTTAATGAATCGAATGTGCCAACGGAGCTGGGAGGCGCAGGCTCTGTGTTTATTGAGACGCCCTTATCAGTTCATACTAATGTGTTAAAGATGGCGAAAGATTCAGCTGAATTAAAAGGAACACCAATAGAGGATTACTCCAGTAAAGAAAGTGGGCGCCTCCCACTGGCTTTTACAGGCTCTCCTGGATCAGTGCTAGAAAATACCGAAGGAGATAAAACTACCGGGGAGAGTCTGCAATTGGATGGAAATCAGGGAAATACACCGTTACAACCAGTGGAGGTTGATGTAGGGGATGCTGATCGTGTTGAAATTGTAATTAACAGTGCACTTAAAGATGGAAAAAGTAAACATCTTAAAGCGACAGGAGATATGGTAAAGAATAGCTCTTCTAGTTCTACAAGCCCTTCAGCTAAATGCAGGGTAATTTCTTCGGATATACGAGAAGACATTTCAATAGTGTATCCAACAGTGGATCTAAATAATATGGATAAAATGACAATAGGAGGCCAAACCCTACAGGCTTTTGAAAATGAAGGTGCAACTGCGATCGAACAAGAACTAGAGATGGTAGAAGAAGAGCTAAATTTGGAGTATGAAGAAATCTCTGATGAAGAGGAGAAAAGAACTGGTGATAACAGGATAAAATCCTCTAAAATAACAGGGCTAAAGAAAGGGAAAGGTATAGTGAAAGCCAAGACTAAACTCAAGAAAACTATTAGCAGCCCCCTGGCTAGAGATTTAGTTACAAATGGTGTAGGAGTGAGAAAACTTATCAGGGACGAGAGCCCCTTAAGAAAATGGATGCAGGCGAAGGGGGGAGTTAAGAATATGGCTCTGAGACTTTCTGGGGCAAGCCCTGAAGATGATTTGAATTTGAGGACCGTTAATAATACTTCCAATACTTCCAATTGCTCTGATGATTTAAATGTATCTATGCCGGGGGTAAATGCAATTCTATTGGCTATCCCCGATACTCAAGCTAGTGAATTAACAACTGAAACAGCAATTACAAATATGAATACAAACATAAGACCTATTGACAGCGCTAATACTTTGGATGCTTCTCAAATACCTATAGCACTAAGGCCTCCAGATGTAGGAATGACTAATGGGACATCTGAAGTACCTGGAGAACCAAACAACACCAGTACTGGCACGGGCACTGTCAAGAATATTGTCCCTTCACTTTTTTTGGATTTAGATACAGAAGACAATGCACTTACTGAACAGCTCGGGGGGGCGAGTGACTGTTCATATAATGATGGAAATATGGGGGCCGGCAGTCTGAACACTTCTTCTATGGATCTGATTATGCAGACACTTTTGGCTCAACGTATATATTAAAAAAATAGAGAGTATATGTAGCAGCTATATTTAGGGCTATAAAAAAGCTCGAAGATCAATGGCTTGTCTGAAACTTCCAATCGAAAAAGGGGGATTAAATTTCCCGGATTTTAAAATATATTTTTTTGCCACTTTTTTTCAATGCATACGTAGCCTATTAACTAATGATACTTCCCTATTTTTCCATCAATTTATGTTGGGACAAGATAGTAATCAATTTTTGCACCGTGTGCATGACCCCAACTATTTTAAGAGAGTCAAGTTTAAGACCGCGAGACATATTAAAAGAATCTGGGACTAAATAATGATTTTTGGTAAGATTCCTTTTTTTAATGCTGAGCTGTAGATATGGGGGAACCCAGGGTTACCAGGCTTCTTTTCTGATGGCGCTGGAGTCCTGTGGCTAGAGCATGGCATATGTACTCTAGGCGACTTATACGGCTCGGATGGCTTTTTGAGCTTTAACGCACTAAAATTAATTTACAAAATTAGAGATGCTATGCATTTTAAATACATTCAGATGAAAGATTTTTTGGTTAATAAAATGAAAATCGAGAAAGTAGAATATTCAGATACTTTAAAATATCTCTATTCGAAGCACACTAAATCACCTATTAGCAAGAGCTATGCCTATTTAATCAGCCATAGGCAAGGAGATTGTGCAAACATGGAGGAGAAATGGACCAATCGACTAGGTGTTAATATTAACCGTAGTCAGATTGCAGGCTCACTCAGACAAATAAACCTAGTGGTCCAATCTCAAGCTTAATGCTTCAATTCTTTAGAACGGTGACTCAAATTTACTATACACCACAAAGAATTGCTAGTTGGACCTCTGGAAATGCTTTCAGCGAGCGAACTAAATGTCCTAAATGTAATTTAGAAGCCGCCGGTATAGAACACATGCTCTATCAATGCCCGCACCTTATAGCGTTTTGGAAAGGATTAACCGCGGTTCTAAACAGTAGACAAATTATACTTCCAACACTTTGGGCACATTTAGTATTGCTAGATATACAAGATACTAATAGCAAGCATAAAGACTTGATATCTATTGTTATTGCTTGTGCTAGGTTGGTTATAGCACGGACTTGGATCGCTAAGGAAGCTCCCAATGTTATGGAGTGGTGGAATCTTATTAATGAAATACATACGATGGAACTTTCGTTGGCTAAGTTAAGGGGTACTAAGGCATTGAAAGGGAGGGAAAAAATGTGGGGTACATTCATTTGATATATATGTAAATATTTAGAGGGATTAGTTCACTCTTTCTTTTTGCTTTTCTTTTACCGGCAGCAACTAAATGACTTATCTTTGAGAATGTATACTGTCATCCTCTGTATATATTTAATGGTTAAATTTATGTTTGGATATTTCTGCCTCTGATATTTGTATGTAATGAGACGTCTTTTTTCCTGCAATAAATAAAAAAAATTTTTTTTAAAAGGAAATACAATAAATGCATTTATGTTTTAAATAATGTTTTTGTTTGTTAATATTTGCTACTTGTAAATAATTATTGTCTAGAAATGTATTTATTAATTTATTTTATATAATATTTGTTGTTTTTTGTTATATGTAATTAATATTATAATATGTATAATTTTTATATGATTAATATATTTAATTTTATATTTTTCAAATATTCTTTGTTTATTTTTATGATTTTTAAAATGTAATATTTTATGCTTTTTTCTATTGTTTAAGTGTTATTAGAAATGTGTGTTTCTCTGCTATCAAACACTTTCCCTAATTTTTACACCTCCACTATCCAACACTTTCTCCACTGTTGCCTTCACTGGAGTGGAAATAGTAATTTTTTCTCCACCACTATCCAGCTATTTACCCTAATGTTGCACTCACTGGAGTGGGAATAATAATTTTTACCCCTCCGCTATCCAACACTTTTCCTACTGTTGAACTCCTTGGAGTGGGAATAGTAATTTTTGCCCCTCTGATAACCAACACTTTCCCTACTGTTGCACCCATTGGAGTGGGAATAGTTATTTTTGCCCCACCGCTATCCAGCACTTTCGCTGCTGTTGCACTCACTGGAGTGGGAATAGTAATTTATACCCCTTCGCTATCCAACACTTTCCCTACTGTTGCATTCACTGGAGTGGGAATAGTAATTTTTGCCTTTCCGCTATCCAACCCTTTCGCTACTGTTGCACTCACTGGCATGGCAATAGTAAATGTAATCACTCTGCTATCCAATGCTTTCCGTACTGTTGCACTTATTGTATTGGGAAATGTAAGTTTAATTTTTGTTTAATAGTTTAATGTTTTATTTATTATCGAATTTTTTAAATTTGAAATTGTATATACTTACCTATTAGAGGTAAGTAAACATATAAATAAATGAAATACATTTTGTTGCCCGTGCTGCATCGCCAAATGCGATGCAGCGCTCGCAACGAAATTCATTTTATTTATTTATATGTTTACTTACCTCTATCCGGCTGTAATCTGTAGTTTACTACGCCCCTCCCCAGCCCCATGTCAATAAATTATTTTAAAGTAAATATATGTATACATGTTTCTGTTTCTGTTTATTTTTCTTTTTTAATGAAGTTTATTTGGTACATTTAATTAAAATGTTTTAGATTAGTTGTATATTCTATGCTCAGGGTGGATTTTTGTAGTTGCACGCTGTGAGATCATATTTGCCCTTTTATGTCCTGTAAAATATTTTTGACTTCTATTTCAATAATGTTAGGAGATGGTAATGTTCCCAAATGCTTCCAACTATCTAATTTTTAGTGGTAGCCTTGCAATAGCATGTGTTTGAATAATATTTAGTGTGTTTTGAGATGTTTTCTCACTGTTAGTGCTCTCCTTACTATAAGTATAGTCTATTTAATGTAATAACTGCTTCTCGTTTGGGATTTGATTAGATTAGCTGTTTTCAGCATTTTTTCTGTGGGTTTTGGAGCATAGAAAAATAGTAACTTTCATTAAACAAAAAACAAGAGGGGATTTTATATTAATTTCAACATTTGTATATTGCAGGAGGACATCTTAACTTGCATTCTAGATGTTCTCATTACTTAATTTTAGTAGTGGAATTTTGCTTTTCAGGTTTGTTTGGTGTTGTTTGTGGTACGGTTTTCTTTTGCTTAAGTCTGTGGAGAGGAAATGCTTGCAAGTTGTGTCTGTTTACTTTTTTAATCAAAAATTTTATTAGAGGCTTGTTTGCTTTATTTTTTTATTTGGTTTCTATCTTTACTGTTGAGCTGACCTTTTTAGAATTTAGAGTAATTTGAGATCTATTCTTTATTTGATTTCTCTTTTAGCTGCTTACTTCCTGCAGACGACACACCTGTACTTTGCAGACACAAACAGGAGGCCTAGCTTTAATTCTTTTTGAGCTTAACATAATTGTATTATTTATTAATTTTAGTAGCTTTCATTGACAGACAAACTTACTTTGTTTGTAGTATTTAGTGGTTTGTTGAACTGTTGCAGTCTTCTTTTGTGGATTTGCAATCCAGCAGAATGATGGTAATCTGCTGTAATTTCTTTTTGGAAGCATTTTGTTGTGTATTTTCTTGGCCTTTTTATACTGTTTCCTAATTGGAAAAACGTTCCTATTTGTTAAATCTTTGTAAGTTTAATTTGATTGGTTGATTAGAGATTAGTTTGAATTTCTTGCACCATGTGATATTGTATTGTATTGACATTATATAAAATAATGGTGATTTTTCAATATTTAGGCTGACATGATTGTTATTTTGTTTTCTTAGTTTCAATGAGATAGTTGTTATTTCATTATTTTTGTTTACAATATTATTATATTTTAGATATTTTTTCTGCAATATATTTGTCCTGATATTTTTGTTTATACTACTAAGTACAGGACCACAATATGTATGTTTTCAATATTTTTGGGCAATATTTTCATATGCCAATATTATTATTCTCAATATAGTTTCATAAAACGGTGACTATGTCTGTACTTCAAAAGTGCATATAACAGAAAAAGGAGGCCAACTACGAGAAGAATTTGCAAGAAACTGGGAAAACTCAGGAGAATAGGCAACCAGGTTAGGTCAAATAAATTATGACGCATCATGTAGGATAATGTGTTTTATTCTAGGGAAGAAGAGCAGCATAATAAAGATTACACCTAATGGGTGATATGAAGTATGAATGGAGTCTACACAGTTGAGCTTTCATAACAAGATAGAAAAAACACTGGAAAATGCTGCAGAATATGCTCTATATGACACCACTTTCATATGCAAAGCAGTCTTGGTGCTGCCCAAATAGGAACAATACAGCCTAAACTATCAGACCAGGTACCCTCTAGATGGGAACACAAGCAACTCCAGACCAAATTTGGGGTGTAGCTCAAATCATCTGTCAAAGTCAGCACGAGCCCTACACCTCGGAATATCCTTGGCAATTAAAGCATCTACAGCTGAAACAACAAGGTGATGCAAGGAACGCTGGAATTAAACTCAGTCACTGGCACTTATTTGGTGGTTTAGGAGAGCACATCTTGCACTTTTGTCCCTCTGCCACTCCTAGCTCAACAGCTTAGACACTGGAAGCTCTAGTGGTTTTTGGAAGCTGCATCTATTTGTGTACCCTTGCAAACTATGGGTGAATCCAAGAAAAAGATAAGCTTTTGGGAATTTACCTAGCTGCATCTTCCCATTCTCAATGACTCCAGTCATTCCACTAATCCTAGTGGCATGTCAGAAGCTGCGTCTTTCATGGGTTCCACTCTGTTGCTCCGAGGTGACCCCCCCCTAGACTCTGAATTAACTGGTAGATTTTCAGTGCTGCCTCCACTTGTTGCTCCATTCTCACCACTAGGTGAACGCCACATACTTTTGCAGTACTTGTGCAGTTGAGCTCTTTCTCATTTTCAGCTAATGGACTAGCTTTCCACAACCCTATGAAGCTAACATCCACTCTATTCAAGGAAAATTTATGAAACTAGGAATAGGTGAGCCAGCAAACCTAACATGTGGCACCTAAATCTTCCTGTGAAGTTCTACCCTACTGCCCTTAATGGTGTGATCCTTATTTGGTCTACCATGGCCCTAGAAGTGAGAGGAAGGAATGGTAAGCTGGCTCTGTGGACCTAGCGCCTGCCTAAGAGATCGTATATGAGCAGCCCTGCGATGAATATTAATTATGCCAGAGTTACCTGAGTATTCTCGGTATTTCTGTTTTACTCTTTGATGTGGTAATTTTGATAATGAGGAAATTATTCCCACTCACATGATTAAGAGTAAATAAATACACTAAATGCTAGGACTAAGGGTACCATTACGATGCTGGGCGGACAAAGTCTGCCGACACCGTATTGCTATGCGGGACTGTCCCCCGGGGGTGCGTGGTCCTGCACCTGCAATTAGGATGCCACCACCACTGTTGCGGTGGCATCTCCCATTCCCAGCATTGTGACGGGTGGTGCTCACAGCACCGCCCGCCACAATGCTGGGAATGCACGTTGTGCATTGGCATGCACAAGGTGATATGCACCGTGCGGTGCCTGCCACCTAGTTCATGCCAACATGCCAAAGCAGGTACCCCCCATGTTCAACCCCCACCCCCCAACATCCTGGGGGCCTGGTATGGGCCCCCAACAGTGAAGACCACATGCCTTTCCATGGCGGCAACGCCGCCATGGAAAGGCTGCTCTCTGACGGCATCCGGATATGGTTGGCAGTGCCTTACAGACACCGCCACCATATTGTTGCAGTTTTCTGCCTGGTCGATGTGTCGACCGGCGGAAAAGCGGCAGACAGTTTTCCCGTCCGCCGCGGACTCCCCCAGCCATGCTAATGTGGCGGGGGTCAATCAGGGAGGGATGGCGACTGGATCGCCCCCGCCATCCTAATAGGCCCCTAAGTTGGGGGGAAATCCTACCACGGGTGCACATTTAGTGAGAACAAGTGGCTGCTCGCAAATTGTAGTCTGTTGTATTTATAGCTATTTCTTAGTGCAAACTGCATCTTAACATCAATTGTGGATGCGAAAATAGCAATAAATGCAGAACTATTCTTAATGTGTTATTGCATGTCATCTTGTGGAGTATTTGGGTAATTCAGTGTGATTACACTACACTGAACTATGTGAGTTACTCCCACTGCTAGATATGAGCCACTAATCCTGGAGATCAATGCTGGTCTCCAATTTGATAGAAATGTTAAAATATTTAATGTTCACCTACATTTCCACCCCAATAAAATCATTGGTGCTAAAAAATCTAAACATGGAAAATACTAGTGTTTCCATCTAGGCAGACATCTTCCCAATTCATTTCCCTCCATATATGGCATGCCTCTATGGTTCCAGTCATATATAGTAAAGGTCTGATATGAGGTTTCAATTTTACGTTTTGCATTGGCATTTGGGCAGGTTTTAGCCATCTGTACACATATGGCATTGGAATTCAAAGTAGTATATTAAGAATTGTGATCATGATGGTCAGGGTATAGTGAGTAACACATTATTGCTACATCATGGACACCATTTAAAAATAGTTTTGTTGTTCTATTTGTACCCATTAGGGGGCTTTCCACTTATGGTTGCCCTGGTCCATGAGGAAACGTAGGGAAACTGCCATATCATTTTAAGTTTGACATTTTGAAATCACCTGTTGACAGAAGAACTGAAACGCTTATGTATGGTAACAGGAGATTTCTTTATGGCAGTCAACCATTCAACAAGATGCAAAACAGATCCATTTATGTAATTACTAAGAGCATAAGACTTTGGTGGAGCTCTACAAGCTTTGGTCCAACCTTTAACAGGCCTGTTGTGAAACCTTCTTAACCATGGTACACTATCAGAAACTATGGAAGAGCATGTTGTCAAGAAGGTCCTTCCAGGTAGAAGGGGAGGAGCTAAAACAAGTCCTTCAATCCTTTTCGTTGTCGTGATGGAGTTCGCTGAGGTATTCCTGCTATCAAGACCCTAGAATGATTTGTGCAGATGATTGTATATTAGAGAGGATCTTGCATTCTGACAAAAATTGACGGAGAGTACTTTTGTCCGCAGTCTACAGGGAAGCAATCCAGGCAGCTGTGGGTACATCTTTGCTGGCTCTTTGTGGATGTTTGCTATTTTGCTGCTTTATTATTCCTCATTAAACCTTAGAGTGAAACCAAGCCAATACAGTATTCTTTAGGGAGTCAATTGGGTTCTCATGAGATAGATTTGTCAACAGTTGTTAGGAGCTCTGCTTGATGGTGACCTCTTAGTTTAGGACTCTAGTTCATACCCTGGGCATATCAGATTTAATCAGCACAAATACATTGTTTCACCTAGAGTTATTCAAGTTCTAGTTCTCATCATGATCTGTTGTATTGAAAGTTCATTACCTTTTGCCTGTCTGAGTAAACATGTGGGTTGGGGTAGGAAAGAGATACAACATCAGAGACTAGGTCAATTTAGTAAAGAATAGGGACAATGTAAAAAGTTCATTGAAATTTAATACTATGTCAGTACAAATATTTTTTATAATAATATTGTAAGGAGAATTTGCATGTATCTTATGATAGGGCTGGGTAGCATTTTTGTGGAATACACTAACAAATACTGTCTTGGGTTCAGTCAAGCTAGTTTGAACAACCTTAAGCTCAACCCTGGGTAGCTATGGCTTTCAAGCAGGAAGGCTTGAACAAAGGAATTTAGTGTAAAGCAATTACAAGTACCGAGCAATGAAATAAGAAAGCCACATATTATGAATGGAATGCAACACCAGTTTATAACAATGGATTACTTTTATGAAATTTTAGAGACCTTAATGAGCGAAATCCACCATAGGTTTCCAAAGACCGATTTTTAAAGGTTTTATCCCTTTTAGTATCTACTGCATTGGTCAACAAAAAGTTTTGAAACTCATCAAACGTTTGTAAAAGTTAGTTTGGCCACTCTACTTCGGCTTGGGCAACTAAATCGACAGGATGGAGGTCTGGAGGCCAATGGAGAAGATTTGAATGGTTACCTGTCCACCATAGCATTTTTTAGTCCAATGCCACCCTTTAAAGTACGACCACAATAGATGATAATGGAGTGTTCCGGATGCTGGGGAAGCAAGATGAAACGATGCTCAAAGGATGCTCCAGTTGTGGTGAGGTAAAAAAAATGCTTTTGTGGTGATTCCTTGGTCAACAGGTGATGTGGAAAAACTTTGGCCACAGAGGTCAGGATCCCATGATGTCCTCGGTGAGACAGTAAGGCCAGATGGGGCTGGGCTACTGGTCTCTGTACACAGCAGTTGGGGCGAAATCCTTTGGTTGAGTGTATTATTCCTCTTGGGTGACCAATCCGGACTCTGATGGAACTCCCGGGCCCGAATGACACAGGTGCCACATTTGGCCATTGAGGATCTGGTTCTTGCAGTGCCCCGCATTAACTAATGGCAAATCTTCTCCGGTGGCTAGGAACTTGCAGGTTTGGACTTCTTCAGCTCTTTTGTCCCTGGAGCTGATTCCAGGGATCAGCAGTCTGATCCTTTTAGTCACTTCTGTGGTCTGGGGATCAACGTTTCCCCGAACTGGGAACTGCAGATACAGTCCAAACTTTGCGAACCCAAAAGCGAAGCAAGTGTAATCCAGCCTCTCTTTGCGCAGTTCCGAGGACAGCAGGGCATTCTGTTATATCTGGGGTTTTCCAGATATATGACATGATGCCTGGAGATTCTTTCAGAAGGAGGGGACTGGTTGGAATGCGGAGAAGGCTTGTGGAATGAGAAGAGTGGACACAATTGCTGTGCTGGCTGGGAGCACCCTCCTCGAGTTACTGTATTACTTCAAGGAAATAAATAATACTTCTCACTTCCATTTCGTGAGTAGCTACTTTTGACTGTTCTTCTTTGGGTCTCTTTCAAGTCCAGCATGGTCTGAGGTTCAGGCTGCCAGGGGTGCCATATTTATCCCATGAAAGTGCCCCGATGGGGCAACGTGGTCACTAGCCAATGGGCTACTATGTCCCCTCCCTTCTAATGACAACTTCCTGGTAATGTTTGCCACCTAACAATCCCAGAGTGCACTACTCTGCCCAATTACCTAGATGTTAGCACCCTTCCTCGGCTATCAGGAGCTTGGTAACCCGCCCTAGAGGTGTGGCTACCAGCTACATGCCCACAGGAAAACCGTTTGGGCACTGGTGTTTCCTCTCTTGCCCTGTCTCCAGCTAGTCTACAGGAACAAAAGGTACCCCCTCGGGAGTGTTAACACCATTTTGTCATCAAAGGCAGCTTCCACTTTAATGCTCGCTTAAAACCCAGAGTGGTTTCCTGTGAAGTGGAGGCAACACCTGACCCTGTGGCAGGGTGTGTTTGATCCTAAGCCTGAGAGTCGCTCACAAGACTTCCAGGTGGGCTGAAAGCTGTTTGTGGGTTGTAGCCCATGTAGGGCTACTGGACCACTGGGGCACAAAGTGGCAACTTCCTAAAGGTTGCTTTGCTTTAACAGTGGCATAAAATTCGACCTTGGCATCAGGTCGGGTTTAATTCCACTATTAATTTAATACCTTTCAGAACCCAGTTAGGTAGTTCCATTCAGAAGTTAGCCCGGCTGGGGCTTCCAGCCAGCAGCCCTGTTTAAGCAAATGGGGGTACTAACTTTTCCACAAATATATACGTACACGTCCCACTTAACAATCTTCAGCACCATGCCTTATGGCTCTCTAGACCTTCTTTAGGGGAGACTTATATATAGAGTTAAGAGAAGTAGGGGCGTTGCCATTGATCTGAAAGGCAAAGTCAAACTGGCAGTGTAAACACTGCCCTTCCAGTCTGTGGTGGCAGGCTGGGACCCATATTGTACTTTGTCACACACAGGGTGGCACAATCAGTGCTGCAGCTGTGTGTGGACATTCTGACTTACATGCCCCTGGTACACTGTGTACCATACACTAGGGACCTACAAGTAAGTCCGTACTTGTCGATTGGGAGTAACAAATTCAACATATAATTTGCAAAGGGTTAGAACACTGCACGGAGGTCTGGTCTGGTTAGCAGACCTCAGTGCACTATATATGCCAAGTGACAGTGCTCTTTGGAATAGTTATTTGGATTTGTTACCGTCGTGGATAATTAAAGGACTCGAAGAAAGACACAAGAGGCTTGATTTTCCGTTGGGTTGAATGCCCATTTTGAAGGATTTCAAATTAGAAGCTTTTTTGATTGAAAGTGCCTGATTAAGAATGTTCGGCAACAGTGAATTCGGACCTGGGTTCTAGTATATTTGACCTCATAGTCCTGATGAGGCCTGGATCAAACAGAGGCTGAAACGCGTCGACACACACGATTTTGAAGACTCCAAAACAAGAAATTTGTTTGAGTAGTATTGTTGTTGAAATAATCACTTTAGAGAGTGATAGTTAAAGAGAGGTCAAAAATGGCGAAACCTCGTATACTCCCTATGTGTTTGTTTTGTTTTGTTTTGGTGATCTAAAGTGAAGGAATGTCATGTGAAGGAATTATGTTTTGACATCCTTGTTCAAAAAAGTGGGGCAACAAGAACCGTGAGTTTGGTTCTCTAAAAAAAGTGTATATATATGTAAATCAGATGTATATGTGTTTTGTTTGTATATATGAATTGTGTACAGTTTTGTTCAATGTAAGAGACCAATATTTAAGGTTTAATGTGGTTTAATTAAAAGAAAAAGTTGAACCATACATTTGATATTTATTGCTCTTTGTGTATGGCTTTCTACCTGGAGATACTCTATATCCATAATTATCTCAATTAAATTGTGTGGAGAAGGATGAATCCAAGATTGGATAATTAATGGTATCCAGTCTTATAAACAGATAGTTGTATCATTGTTCCGTAGGCTTTACCTTGTTTTTTATGTCTCAGTGCACTATAAGGCTCATAAAAACCAGCAGCATCAGTCCACAAATGTAAGGGTGAACATGCAAAAAGAGGCCTTTCCTTATAAATATTAATGTATATTCATTTCTGTTGGAAGTTTTACCTTTCTGCAAGGTCATCAAAGATGTTTGCCTTCTGTTGCTGAACCTATTATTGATGGCTGAATGACTAGGCACACTTTACCCCAGCTAACCAGCTGCAGCACAAATTTTCTAACTGCAGCCAAGGTGTGCAGATTTTAAATTGTCATTTTGACGTGGCAAAATAATGTTTTATTGTTAAAAATAATCCTTTTGCCAGGCGAAACCTGCCCATTTAATACTTATAAGTCACCCCTAATGTAGTCTCTAAAAGCCTCTAGGACAGTTTGCATGGTATTTGAAATGTAGGACAAGTATAATTACTGTTTTACATATGCTGGCAGTGTAAAACCTTCAAAGTCGGGTTTGGAATCTTACAGGAAAGATTTGGTATTCCCGATAGTCACTGGTTGGTATATGGTCAAGTTACCGGGGCAATTAAGGCAGTTAGGCCACGGATTTCATTTACAGCAGACTTCCCAATGATTGAGTTATTAAATAGAGGTTGTAGGAAGATTAAGAATATATATAATTGTTTATTGGACCAAATCCCGGACGATATCGAGAAGGTTGAGTCCAACTGGGCGTTAAAATTAGGAGATCCTGATGTCGATTTAGATCTCGCTCTCTTACTGAATAAAAAAATATTCAGGGCATCAAATCTTCGCGCACAACATTACAAGTCTATTTATATGCCAGGGGATTAAGTGAAAATGATAATTGTCCCGGATGCAATGAAAGTCAGGCTGATATTAGACATATGTTTTCTTCCTGCAAACAGCTAGATATTGTTAAAAAAGAGATAATGAAATTTATGGAGGGGCTGCTAAGTCAGCCCATCGACCTATCCCCTACCTTAATTTTATTCGGTATAGATTCCAGGTTGGGTCTGGGGGAGGCTGAAAGAGATTTAGTGTTTTTATCTGTTGCTGTGCTCAGAATCTTAATCTCTGCGGCGTGGAAAGATATGAATCCTCCATCCTTCCAGATGTGGCTCTCAAGATTGTTAGGAATTCATAACATAGAATCTTGTCTCTATGAATATAAAGGCAAGAGGGAGCAAAAGAAGGGTATACGCTTGTGGGCTCCTGTAACAAATTGGAGAATAGATAGAAATGGTTAAAATGTTCCTTGCTTTTAATTCATTTTAATTAATTATAACTGAAACTGTTTCCTATCCCTTCATATTTATCTTACTTGCTCCCGCTAATAAGCTTCTTTGATAAAATGCTTGTGAATATATCAAATGTATAGAAATGTTCTCATCATGTATGTAATAATTTATGAAATATGTCCTTATATGTACCATCTTTCCAGTAAAAAAAAAAAAAGAAAAACCTTCAAAGTCAGTTTTTCACTGTGGCAATGTTGGCGCTCCCATAAGTTAACACTGGTTTACACTATTACATTTAATGATTTCTCAATTCAGTTTGGCAATAGCAAGAAAATGGTTAAAGGGCTCATTTTAATAGTGATTTAATCTCCAACTAAGGGGCTCATTACGATGGCGGATGGACTGGCTCCATCCGCCTTGGTGGTGTAAACCAGGACCGTCCGCCATGCATGTGGCGGTCCCGCATACCCTACTATGATGGGACCGCCACAGCGGCGGTTTTGTTGCGCACCCATAACATTGCGGCAGTGGCTGCTGACAGCAGCACCGCAGCGATGTCAAAAAGTGCACGTTTTGCATTTCACTGCACTACGTGGCAGGTACTACACTGTGCCTATCACTTGGTGCGGTGAAATGTTGGGGGGTACCACGAGTACCCCCTAGTGCACCCTCACCTATCCCCCACACAAGCGGGGGCCCGCAACGGGCCCCCAAAACCAAACTCCGCTTGCCTTTCATCAGCGGTTGCACCGCCGCGGAAAGGCTGGCTGGAGACCTCATCATAATTTGGCAGACGGTGCTTGCTAGGCGCTGCCACCATTTTGTGGATACAGACAGCTCAGCCGGGCAGTCGTAACGATTGCCTGTGGTGGTTCCATGTCGGACGGGCTATGCCTCCCCGCGGTCTGAAACCCACCACCATCGTAATATGGTAGTGGGTGAATTGCGGTCTGCAGGGCGGGCGGGACTCACCACCGGCCCAGCGGTGGCGGTCCTTCCGCCATCATAATGAGCCTCTTAATGATTAGTCTGATTTCATATTACTATTTGGGAAACAACACTTTTATAAAGTTGCCATTTCCTTCCCCAAAACTAAAATGCTTTCCTGCCAGTGTCCAGCTATCCCCTGAACCCTGATGGCTCCCATGTGGTGAGATGCTTATTGCTCTCAGGCAGTGCACAAATGGCAATGGGAGATGGAAGGAGGACTACTCCCTTGGCAGGATGGGATGGGGGCTGTGCTCAGCACCTTCCTGAGCATCATAGAATGTCAACCCTGTCACCGGCAGATGAAGCTCACATCTAGGCATGTCCCTCTCCCTTTGTCTCTCTTGTCAGGCTTGCACCAGGCCTAGTGAGACTAAGGGAAAATGACCAGAACTGGTTTACAGAATGGAAAAAAGCTTACCCTCCACACACAGGCTGACATTGGTCATGTGTCAACCCACTCTAAGCCTGCTCAGTGGCAATATATACGGTATTTAGACAGAATATTGAGTTGGAAATTTCGATTTACACAAATATCGAGTTGGAAATATCGTGACACAGAAATATCGACGGCAAGAATATTGTGGTCAAGAATATCGAATTTAAGGTAAGAAATATTGTTTTCAAAAATATAGTAGAAGCCATTACCATCATTTAAAAACAATATATAGTTGCTTAAAATATCGATTTTTTATTGGTGTTATGTATTTTAGTTTATATTTGACATGTATGTGATGTATGTTTTTTTATAAGTACTGTTTATGTTTTTTAATATATATGTTGCATTTTAGTAGCCATCAATTTGATTTTAAGTACATTTTGGGGTTTTAAGTTCCGTAGTGGGGTGTGGGTTTATAGGGGAATAGGGTGGGGAGTCATTTAATTATAAAAAATTTGCATTTATTAATATTTATTTATTTGAGAATTTATAGTGTTAATTGTGGGAAGCAATTTATTTGCAATTAAGTATTAATTGGTTGTTAATTAAAATTAATTAATTAACTATGGGAATTGTGTAATTTGTATTAGGTGCAGGTTGTGGGGTTTATAGGGGTAAAGGAGCGGAAGTAATTTATTGTAATTAAATATTTGTTGTTAATTAATGTTAATGAGTGAATTGGTAATTAATTATGGTAATTGTGTAATTTGTTTAAGGTGTTCTTTGAGGGGTTTATGGGGTAAATGGTGGGGAGACATTTTTGAATGATTAATAATTAGTTGTTAATTTATATTAATTAATTGATTGAAAATTAATTATGGAAAATGTGTAAATAATTTCAGGTGTGGGTTGTTAGGGTTATAGGGGTAAAGTGGGAAGTGATTTATGTTTCATTAGTTAATAACAAGTTGTTAATCAATATTAATAAATTAATTCAAAATTAAATACGGAAATTATGTAATTTATTTTAGGTGTGGGTATTAATTAATTAACTGGTATTTAATTAGGGTATTTGTTTATCTTTTTTGTGTGAGGGTTTTACTGTTATAGGGGTAAAATGTGGGGAGTAAATTAATTTTACTTACTTTATAATTAGTTGTTAAATACTATTAGGTTTTTAATTGAAAATAAGTTTTAAATATGTATTTCAGTTTTTTACAGTTTCATTTTAGCTGTGGGTTTCGTGGTTTATAGGGGTAAAGTGTGGAAAGTCAATTTATTTCTATGAGTTTTAATTTGTTTTTGAATTAATAATATTTCTTGAATTGGTAATTAATTATGGTATTTAAGGACGTAAATTTTTCAATTTAGATGTGGGTTGTGAATTGTGTGGTGTTATAGGGTAAGAAATAAAAAAAGTAAATACATGTAATAATTAGTGTTTTTGTTTCTAAATAATTTTTTCTTATATTTAATATAATATTTGTAGGTATTTGTAATATGTATTTAACATTAAAATATGTTGATTTTTGTAATATTAAATATATTTGTATTTTATTTTCAAACATATTTATATATTTATACATTTATTTTATTTTTTAAATATTTTTGTTGTTAATATTTTGTTTGTTTTTAATTTTGAACTGACTGGAGTGAGAATATTAATTGTTACTCCTTCGCAATCCGACACTTTCCCTATTTTTGCACTCATTGGAGTGGGAATAGTAATTTTTACCCCTCTGCTATTCAACACATTCCCTACTGTTACAATTATTAGAGTGGGAATAGTAATTTTTACCCCTACGGTATCCAAAACGTTACCTACTGTTGCACTGATTGGAGTGGCAATAGTACATTTTTTACCACCACTATCCAACACTTTCCCTACTATTGCACTGACTGGTGTGGGAATAGTCATTTTTACCCCTTTGCTATACAAACACTTTCCCTACTGTTGCACTCACTGGAGTGGGAATAGTAATTTTTTCCCCTCCGCTATGCAAGACTTTCCCTACTGTTGCATTCACAGAGGGTAATGTAAGTTTGAAGATTTTTAAATAGTTTGCTTTGATCTGTAATAGGATTTTTTTATTAGATTTTGTTATTGGTACATATATTTATATATATATATTTTTTATAATTTCAAAATTATAAAATAAATTAAAATGAATTGTTTATTAAGTGCTTTAAAGTAAATATATTATCTTGTATGTATGTGTGCTTAACGTTTTCTAATTAAGTTTATTTGTTATATATTTTTTAATTTATATTAAATCTACTTAATTCTTCATATTAATGTTATTATTCAACATATTTAATATTTTTAATTTCTTTTATATATATATATATATATATATATATATATATTTTGTAGAACTATATTTTTTACATCGATATCACCCCCCAATATTTTTGTACTAACCTGTACAGAGAGTTGATATTTTTGCATTCTATATTTTTTCATCATTATTTTTACATTCTATATTTTTTCCGCGATATTTTTTACTTCTACATTTTTTACATCGATATTCTTTCAGTGAACCATCACCAGTCAGGTCATCCTCAAAGAACTGTGCATATCAATGAAAGCATTTTTAGTAGGATCAAATGCCATAGGCTGGACAAAGCTATAGCTCTCTGAAGTTCTCTAAGTAAAGCGAAACACTGTCAGGGGTTGCTTTTACTCATTTCAGGTTGGCTTGGTTGGTATTTTACCAACTGAAAGCTGTAATACTGTGCTTGTAGTGGTAAATGGCTTTTGTCATTTTACAGCTCGGCATGGAGAGCACTGTGCTTGTCCTATGCTTAAAGACTTTGCTGTAGAAATGGGGCTCATTACGATCCGCCTGCCAACGTTGCGGTGCTGGGACCACCTGCCAAACATGCGGCGGTCCCACCACACATATTAGGCTGCACCCACCATACTGCCGGGCGCATCCTGGGCTTTTAACATTGTGGACGGTGTTGCTGGCTGCAGCACCGTCCGCAATGTTAAAAGTTCTTGCACTGCATTTCCCTGCACTACATGGCAGGCATCACGTGGTGCAAGGAAATGCAAGGGGCACCAATGTTACCCCCAGTGCACCTCCCCACACAGAGGGGGCCCGCAACTGGCCCCCGAATCCAGCCTCTGTCTGTCTTTTTATGGCGTGATGACCGCCGCAAAAAGACAGGCAGAAATGGATTTTGTAATCCCTTTGGCGGTGCCTTGCAGGCACCGCTGCCATGCTGCCCTGTGTCCTGGTTCCACAATGCAGGCAGAAAAGGCCCGCCTTGCGGAACCGTGGCGGGCCCAAATTTACATCCGCCGTGGACACAAAGGGATTCCCACTGCGATCCTAATTTGGCGGTGGGAATTTCCTGTGTGATGGCGGAAGGACCACCACCGCTGGCCCAGCGGCGGCAGTCCTTCCGCCTTCATAATGAGCCCCTTTGTCCCTTTCAATCTCAGCGTGGATGGCACTCTGCGAATCCTATGCTTAAAGACTTTGATAGAAAAGCAGACATTTGAGGTGAGCAGCTCTAGAGTGTCACTGATTTTGAGAGTGCTCTATACAGGAGGTGCTTTCCACCTAATCCTGAGAACCACCCAGTTTTCTCTGCTTCTTTTTTGCATATTTTATGCGTCACTCTATGCCTGGAAGGGTATTGTTTTGGCTTATACTGGGTACTCCCTTATGTCTGGACAAATCTATACCACTCTGAAGAGCTCTAAGTATACCGAAACATAGTGTGTCAGAGGTTGCTTTTACTCATTTCAAGTTGGCTTGGTTGGTATTTTACCAATTAAAAGCTGTAATTCCGTGCCTGGAGTGGTAAATGGGTTTTGTCATTTTATAGCTCGGCATGGAATGCACTGTGCTAGTCCTATGTTTAAAGACTTTGCTGTAGGAATGGCAAAAAATGTTGGGGTATATTATCAAGGGGTTTTATCCCCGCTTTTTTGGCTTTAAAAGCCAAGAAAGCGGAGATAAAATGATCTCCCTATTACCAAGCTGTCGCTAACACCAGTTAGCGACAGCTAATAGGAGATAGCGACCATCATGGGCCCCACTTTGCATGTCAGTGATATTTATCACTAATGATATGCAAAGTGGGCGTGCCAAGATGTTAGCGACTGGAAACAGTCGCTAACATCGCTATCTCCTATTACCAACTTTTGGAGATATTTGCGCTAAGGGCGAATATCTCCAAAAGCTAACACCTGCCCTGAGCAGTTCTTAGCCATGTTATCCAATGGGAGGTGGATAACATGGCTAAGAGCATTTGCTCGATAATGCATGAATATCGCTGACTTTTCAGCGATATTCATGCATTGCGGGCGTTTTTTATCGCATTTGCGATAAACCTTGCTAATAGCAAGGTTTATCTGCGATAAAAATCGCCGATGTGCGGCGATAATTTTTGTCTCTAAACAAGTTAGAGACAAAAATTATCGCTAGTTGTTGATAATATACCCCGTTGTTCTTTTCTATCCCGCTGTGGATGGCACTGTGCTAATCCTATACTTAAAGACTTTGATAGAAAAGCCGACATTTGAGGTGAGCAGATCTAGAGTGTCACTGGTGTTGAGAGTGCTCTATTTTGGAAAAGGGCGGTGGTGATGGACAGAGTTTCTGAATGATGCAGAATACTCTTACCAAGTCAAGAGATCATGGTTTTAATCCATCACCGTTTTTTAGCTCACTGCACCATCCCAGCTCAGTACCTGGCTATATGCAAATTAGTCCGTTCCTGTCCCAGTGCATGATGGGAACAGGGCAAACCAAACTACCAAGCCAATTCTTATACTGTTGAGAGTGCTATATACAGGAGCTGCTTTCCACCTAAACTTGAGAATTACCCAGCGTTCTCTGCTTTTGTTGCATAATTTATGCGTCACTCTATGCCTGAAAGGATATTTTTTTTACTTATACTGGGTGCTCTCTTGTGTCTGCACAGAGCTATACTTCTCTGAAGATCTCTAAGTAGAGCAAAACACTGTGTCAGGGGTTGCTTTTACTCATTTCAGGTTGACTTGGTTGGTATTTTACCAATTCAAAGCTGTAATGCTGTGCCTGGCATGGTAAATTGTTTTTGTCATTTTACAGCTCGGCATGGACAGCACTGTGCTAGTTCTATGCCTAAAGACTTTGCTGTAGAAATGGCTAAAGACTTTGTCCCTTTCTATCTCATTGTGGATGGCACGCTGCTAATCCTATGCTTGAAGACTCTGATAGAAAAGCAGACATTTGAGGTGAGCATATCTAGAGTGTCGCTGGTGTTGAGCGTGCTCTATACAGGAGCTGCTTTCCACCTAAACTTGAGAAGTACCCAGAGTTCTCTGCTTCTTTTTTGCACATAAATATATATATTCAAGTTTCTCCCCGCGAGTGTGGCTGTGTTTCTACACGCGAGCGTACATATTAGGATGGAACCATCACCATCCTTTTACCGCACCCGCCAGAAGAGTGCAGCAGCGCCATGATGGAAACGAGCTAGCAGTGACCCTGCATACACGCTGAGCACCGCCAAGCAGCCTCAGGGTAGAAGCCGACCAGGGCAAGCATCCAGCTTGCTAGTTTGACGGGCATATATCCGTCTGCTACTCCGCTATCGTGAGGTCGCCTGGTTGGCGAGGGGAGACCACTCGTCCGCCTTGATCCACACATGGGGCGCCAAGACTAAACAGGACTACCAGTCCCATCAGGCACTGGGACATTTGGACTGCCCACCAGGGGCGTGCCATGGTCATTATTAGGGCTGGTACCTGCATTCCCATCATCAGTTCGCCAAATCCTCTGAAGAGAAGGCGGGAGCCTTCGAAACGCGTCAGGAATTCCACGGCGAAATGGGATTGAATCACTTTCTCTTGAGCTCCTCAGCTATTCAAGCACGCTGTGGCAAGAAAGGCGAGTTCAAGTTTCTCCCCGCGAGTGTGGCTGTGTTTCTACACGCGAGCGTACATATTAGGATGGAACCATCACCATCCTTTTACCGCACCCGCCAGAAGAGTGCAGCAGCGCCATGATGGAAACGAGCAAGCAGTGACCCTGCATACACGCTGAGCACCGCCAAGCAGCCTCAGGGTAGGAGCCGACCAGGGCAAGCATCCAGCTTGCTAGTTTGACGGGCATATATCCGTCTGCTACTCCGCTATCGTGAGGTCGCCTGGTTGGCGAGGGCAGACCACTCGTCCGCCTTGATCCACACATGGGGCGCCAAGACTAAACAGGACTACCAGTCCCATCAGGCACTGGGACATTTGGACTGCCCACCAGGGGCGTGCCATGGTCATTATTAGGGCTGGTACCTGCATTCCCATCATCAGTTCGCCAAATCCTCTGAAGAGAAGGCGGGAGCCTTCGAAACGCGTCAGGAATTCCACGGCGAAATGGGATTGAATCACTTTCTCTTGAGCTCCTCAGCTATTCAAGCACGCTGTGGCAAGAAAGGCGAGTTCAAGTTTCTCCCCGCGAGTGTGGCTGTGTTTCTACACGCGAGCGTACATATATATATATATATATATATATGTATATATATATATATATATATATATATATATATATATATTCTCGAACGCACTTTATAAAACGAAGACAGACGGCACTCTTGAGCTGTAGATTTTAGAAACGATTTATTGGCGGACCCCCCTGCAGACCCCCCCTGCCCCCAAGACAACAGACGCGTTTCACCAATTAGGCTTCTTCAAAAAAAAATATATATATATATATATATATATATATATATATATATATATATATATATATATACATTTCGAAATTCTTTCTTTGACCCCTCAGTAAAGAACTGAACGGACTCCACTTAATACGTGCTACAAATATTGATTTTGTGGTTGCTGCCGCCATGGCTCATTTCGGGCTACAAAGAGCCCTAGATCACATGCCATGCTCAATTCTTTTCCTGTTTTTAAAGTGACATAGTGCTTGGTGATGAATAAAAATTTAAAACAGACTAACTCTTCGTTCCCTGCTTTCAGCAATTCAATTATCGTGAATTTTAGTGCATATTTGTAAACAGTTAATCACCCCAACATGTGTTAAAATGTTCACAAATATTCATAAATATTTTAATTTATAAATACAATAAAAACACATGTTAGAAAGGATACACCTAGTGGCAACACAGATTAAAACCTCTGCTGCAAATTTTAACTGCTTAAATACAAAATGACCATTTGATTATCAATATTTTCCAATACCATCTTGTGCAAAGTTGCTGGATTTAAAACAATACTTCTGTAAATACATATTGTTAAAACAAATGATACACAATGTAAAATAAAAGCTTGTCACAACATTAATTGTCAAGGCTTATATTTATATAAATATTTATATATATCTCTTTGGTTCTTTGTCACTACATATATATATTTTCGCTGAAAAAAGCATAGGTTTCAGGGTCAATATAGTTAGAAAATAGCAGGAAAAAACATTGAAATTCACTGAAAAAAGCATAAGTTTCATGCACGTTATAGTAAGAAATTAGCATTTAAAAAGCCTTAGAAATTCGCTGAAAAAAAACATAGGTTTCAGGGACATTATGGTTAGTTGGACATTTCACTTGTATAAAACCAGAGATATTCCACCGTTATAGTTAGTTCAGCTAACCATAACTCATCCCCCCCGCAATGCACTGCTGAGGATTTCACATATTACATCATTCATGACATGGTCAGTGACATCACTGATGACATTACTGATGACATCTCAAATGACATCACTGATGACATCACTGATGACGTCATCCAGTGACTTGTGTTTCTGTAAAGTTTAAATATGTGTTATATATATGCCGAGGTGTATTGAAGAATGACTGGGTGTATAAGGGTCTGGATGGAGGATTTAATAGGTGCCTGACTGACTGTTTAAGTGAGTGATTAAATGTGTTTTACTGAATGCATGGGTCAGTGACTAAACTGTGAGTCTGTCTGTTGTTGTGTAAGCTGCTGCATGGGTTTGTCAGTAGCTACATGAGTGTCTATATGGGTTATTGATTGGTTGCCTGAGTATTTGTATGGGAGACTGAGTGTGTGTGTGGGTGGGTGGGAGGTGAGTGACTCTGTGCATAGATGTGTGAGTGGTTGATTCACTGGGTATATGGGTTCAAGAGTGCATGTGGAAACATCTGTATGGGTGGGTGAGTGTGTGTGTGGATTTGTTGGTGAGTGAATGGATATCTCAGTGGTACATGTCCAAGTAACTACATATGTAAAAGGCAGTGTATGTGAGAGTTGGAGTATATAAATGACTATACGTGAGAGTCAGTGATTGTGAGAGTGGCTGTATGGATGAGCGTGTACTTGTATCAGTAATTATGTAAGAGAGTAAGTATGCATTAGTTTCTGTATGAATAAGTTAGGTGGTGTGTGTATAACTGTATAGGTGAGTAAATGGGAGTGTAATTGATTCTTTGCATGACTGACTAGGTGTGTGAGTAACTCCATAGATGAGTAGTAGTGGGTGAGTGTCTGTATAGCTGTATGAGTGCATATGATAGTGTTGTATTGATGAGTGACTGCATGTATGAGTGATTGTATGGGTGAATGAGTGGATGTGTGTGTAGACCTAGGAATCAGTAAGTACGTATGTAGTAACTGGTATTGGTGGGTCGATGGTTTCGAAAATGGTAGTCTGTATGTTACAGTGGGTGTATCAAAGGTTATATTAGAGTGTGAAGAGGGGCATCAGATTATCACTTGGATGATGTCATCAGTAATGTCATTTGAGATGTCATCAGTGATGTCACTGACCATGTCATGAATGATGTAATATGTGATGTCATCACTAGTGCATTGCGGGGGCGGGAGATATAGTTAGCTGAACTAACTATAACAGCAGAATTTCTCTGGTTTTGTACGAGTGAAATGTCCAACTAACTATAACGTCCCTGAAACCTATGTTTTTTTAGTGAATTTCTAAGGTTTTTTAAATGCTAATTTCTGACTAGAACGTGCCTGAAACATATGGTTTTTGCAGTGATTTTCAATGTTTTTTTACATGCAAATTTCTAAATATAACGTCCCTAAAATCTATTGTTTTTTCAGTGAATTTCAAAGGTTTTTTAAATGCTAATTTCTAACTATAACATACCAGTAGTATTTCCAGAGTGGTGGATAAAGATGAGCGTGGCCTCCAAAACACCTCTTAGCAATCCCACTGAGTAAGATTTACTGGAGGTAACAGGAGGAGTAGTTAGCCCCTAACATCAACCTTGGGGGCCAGCTATCCCCGTTATTACCACCAGGAAGTCCCACACAGCAGGATTGCTAACTTCTTATATCAGGCCCCACCCTTCCCTTCACCACTGTGCAAAAGTGCCACCTAACACGTAAATTGGGGGATTAAGTCCCCCTGAATCCTAAGGGTCCCTGGGGTCAACCAGCCCACCAGGTACCCCCAGTAAGCAGCACAGAGCAGCTTTGCCGAGACGTGGTCCAAGGCCATGCCCCTTTTTACACCTCTCTGCAAAGCAGCTCTGTGGCGCTTACTGGAGGTACCTGGTGAGCTATTTGGCCCCCAGGGACCCCCAGGATTCAAGGGGACTTAATCCCCCAACTTAAAACACTCCACAGGACGTGTTTGCACACATGTCACATTAGGCCCCACCCCTCCCTTCACCACTGTGCAAATGCGCCCCGTAGTGCAATTTAAGTTTGGCGATTAAGTCCCCTTGAATCTTGAGGGTCCCTGGGTTCCAACTAGCCTACAAGGTACCGCCAGTAAGCAACACAGAGATGCATTGCACAGAGGTGTAGAAAGGGGCGTAGCCTCAGACCCCCTCTCTGCAAGCAGCTCTGTGGTGCATACTGGAGGAACCCGGTGAGCAAGTTGGCCCCAAGGACCCCCAGTATTCAAGGGGAATTAATTCCCAACTTACAATGCGCCACGGGCCAGGTTTGCAGAGTGATGCACTGAAGGGTCGGGGCATCCGGCAAGATGCCTTTTTTTTAGAAGGGGGCTGTGGTGCCCCCCTTCTTTTCCTATGTTTTGGGCCCTGGGGACCCCATCCCCCAGGGCCTAATGCCTATTTTTTTTTAATAATACAGGAAGGGGCCGCGTGGCCCCCTCCCGAGGCAATTTGTGGCCCCGGGGATCCCATCTCCCTGTGCATGGCGTTTTTTTATTTTTTTTTTACAATATTTGGAAGGGGGCCACGTGGCTTTCAGACCTCACCTCTCCGGGGCTTTCAGAAACAACTGCGGGGGCACACAACCCCTCTCAGCCCCAGGGAGGTGGCAGTCCCCGGGGCTGCGGTCGCCCCATGGGCCCCTGCTAATTAACTGGAAGTGCCCCCGGGGCCTGGTCCACCCAGAGGCTTTCCTAAAATGAAGCGTGGGAGCCTGCGCTTTGTTTTTTTTAATCATTTCAGCAGGATTTGCGACCTCATCGTGATTTCCGCTGAAATTATTCTGGAAAAAGCTTTTTTTGGCCCTGGGAGTCCTTGTGGGACCCCCTGAGCAAGCCTAGGGGGTCAGGGTGTTTCTACCCTGTCCCCTTGTATTGTTTTAACCTCTTTTTTCTGTTTTCTTGTGGCTGTTTAACCGAGTCACAAGATGGCTGCCAACACTTCCTAGTTTGGAGTATTGGCAGCCAATCAGAGTAAAGCTCGTGCCCGGGAGGGTTCGCGAACCCACCACTGCCCCAGATATCGAAACTATATTTTTCTAATTTCTCAGGAACTACTGAACGGATTGAAAACATTTAAAACAACGTCGCTTTTCTGAACTAAGGGCTACCTTTTTGCCAAATTTGTTGTAATTCCGTTCATCAGTTCGGACTGCAGCTTTGTCTAAGGTTTCCTATGGAGGACAGATATCGAACCCATTCTTTTTCCAATTTCTCAGGAACTACTGAATGGATTTACACCATTTAAAAATAAAGGTCGCTTCCTGGACCAAGACCTACCTTTTTGCCAAATTTGGTGTAATGCCGTTCAGCAGTTCAGGCTGTAGCTTTGTCTAAACTTTCCTATGGAAATTAACATTGGGAAAATGTGTTTTTGGGACCCTCTTTTCTCTCGGCCCCTGCTTCACAAATCTCCTCGAGTCTTTCAAGACAGGAGCTGACCAGAGCACCTCACTAGTTTTGAAAATTTCACTAAGATTCGTCAAAGGACGCCAAAGTTATTGGGAAAACAAAAAATGCTTTTCCTATGGAAACTAGGTCCTAACTATAACTACCTACTGGCGACCGACTGTAGGTAATATATATATGTATATTAGTAATACATTTTTATTCAATTATGCATCATCATCATAAAAGATAAAAACATGAAGACCACGTAAATAGATTTAAAAAAAATTAAATATACAGGCCACCATATTGCGCTCAGATCACACGTTATATAAACAGAATGTACAATTTAGAGGAAAACAGGCCAACCTATCAATCAAATCATTGCAAATTGGTCACTCTGATATAGAGCACCTTTTAAGTAGGACGTAATGGCCAGCATCACAGCATGATCCTGGTAATAGCTGTAAATATAAAAAGGCAGGCTGAATTTGGACAAAGCCCCTGAATTTTAAATGTGGTATTAAATACCTGTTATACAAAAGCTCATAAAATTTACAGAATAAAACAAGATGTATCAAGGTTTGAGGGGAGCATCAATCACAGGGACAAACTAAAAGTTAATGGGGGATCAAACTGACCCAGAGTGAAGTAGCTCATTGTACGGACAGAACCCAGACGAAATTTGTAAGCAATGATCTGTCCCAAGGATGTCTAACAGCTGTAGGGTACTGTTCAATGCCTATTACAGTCTTCAGGAGCAAAAAGGATCTGTTAGTATATTTCTCCAGCACTCTGGCTTCCCTCTCATCCTTCAGTTGGTTTAAAAATTGTTCCCTAAGGAGGCTTCAGTCCCTTTTTTTAAGAATCTGTGGCCTTTAAAAAAGGCCCATACAGTCTAGGGAGAGAGCAACGGTTTTAATATAATTTAACCATGGTATCTTATGGCCATTAATACACCTGAGACAATCCTCAATCATACTCTTGTTAAAATTAATTCTCTCGTCACACCATACTGAAATCCAAAGTAAAAATGGGGTCAATTTAATTTGATCCTCCACATAATCCACTCCCAGATCTTCATGAATAAAAAAGGATGCACTATTTGACCTGATAAGCTCTACCCCTGAACACCTCCACCAGTAAGTGCTCCCTTGTGAGCCCTGGGTTCTCCATTTGGCTATACATTTGAGGCTCTCCTCCACCTGCAGACTCCTGCTTGTGCAGCATCCCTGGTGGATCAGTGGGTGAGCACTCTGCTCTTCTGCTGATCCACCTCTCTTGGCTTTTTTCTCTGTTTGCTCTCTTTTTTCTCTTTTGGCTCTCTTTTCTATGTTTGCTCTTTCTTTTGGCATTATTTACGCTCCCTGCCTCCGCTGCCCCATGGCCCCTCTACCCTCCAAAGTGTCCTTCCCGCTCCCGCCTTCCTCCTCTTCCTACCTAATGGCAGCCGCTTCGCGGCCACACAGCAGATGCATGCAGCGGGCGTGCCACTGGTTCGCCTAAGGTAACGTTATATTTCATATCGGTACCCTGATATAGGTTTAGGGAACATCGTACACTTTCCCTACATCATCTTCCCGTCATTTCATATGAATGAGCCTTATAAGGACATAACTCCAAATAAGGACAGACTGCCTTGTATGGACATAACGCCTTATAGCGACTGTAGCCTTTTATAGACTAAACCTTTCACCTAGTCCCATGCCGAGGGTGGGTTTTTACCCATCAATATTGCTAAGACGTCATCCTTACAACATAGGAATAATTTAAGAGCACACGCTACAGGAGGTCCACTTCACCTCTCCCATCGACACACAAGGTTTAATCGCCAACATCATCCTCATACTGAACAACGGGGAACATACGCACATAGGCTGTATAAATACAGCACCTCTTGCTATCAGTAAGCAGGAGGGAATCGAGACATCAAGGCCGTCACACTGACCAGAGAAGCTGCAGCTCTGGCAGGCCATAGCTCCAGCTGACAGTGGTCTGACGATCCCTTGTGGGGTGCCTAGCTCAAGTCCAGGATGAAGTTCCACACTCTAACTATTCGGGTATGGGGGTTCGACTAAAGCCTAGTGGGAATATTGGCTCTTAGACTTAGGCTCTTAGACTTAGGCTTACGCTATTTCGCACCAACTCACATGCTAGGTACACTTAGGTACATCTAAGCATGGGCGTAAAATCCGTTCCGCTCGCGGATTTTGCGGATTTTCGGTAAATTCGCAATCCGCGAACTCTCGCGAACTTACCGAAAATTCGTAAATCCGTGAGAAGCAGATTTTTTTGCTTGGTCGCACTTGCCAACTAGAATACTATACAATTTCGCGGGAGTAAACACTTGCGAAAACGTAGATGCGGCGGGCAGCGACAATCTCGCAATTGCGAGATTGCAAAATTTGCAATTTCGCACAAGAAATCCATCAGCAGGCAGCATAAACCTTGAAAATTATGATTTTTATCAGAATAACTCCTCAGGTTGACATTTGCCTGCACTTCTTTTTTGCAAGGAGTCCATTTGGGGGGGGGGGGTGGGAGGAAGGAAGTGCCCCACAGTCTCCAACTTCCTGTTCCTGTCCAGCAGGCTCCTCTCAGTGCTTTCTTCATGTGCTGGTCACTTTGATTCGGATCTTGACCTGGAAGCACTCAGCAGGTGCAAAAGTTCAATCTTATCATTAGTAACCATTCCCTGTAGTGCCTGAAAGGATTACTTTTTGTGGATGCTGCTGGATATTTGGATTTTTGCTAAACTGAAAGCACTCAGCAGGTGCAAAAGTTCAATCTTATCATTAGTAACCATTCCCTGTAGTGCTTCCTGAGGGGCCCCTTCAGAGTTCAGTTGCCTACTTGCAACTATTCTATGACCCTGCTCTGACCCTCACAGCAGGCTCAGAGAAAGCAATTACAGATAAGGAAGCAGGTTCCAGCCAGGAAGTTCAAATTCAGTAACACATTAATCAGCCCCTAATTCATTTATGTCAGTTGAGGCAGGGCAGGTGTGCTTTTCCACCCATAATCTACAGTGATGAACTAGAGGGTGGCATGGGTGAGCCAGAGGGTGGCATGGGTGAGCCAGAGGGTGGCAGTGGTGAAACAGAGGGTGGCAGTGGTGAAACAGAGGGTGCTGTGATGAACCAGATGTAGAAACAACATGTTCGCGACCGTTGCTACCCGAAAAGTAAGTTCGCGTTTGCGAACTTGTACAAAATCCTCGCTAACTGGCAGAAATCCTTGCGAACACAAAAAAAAAATCCGCAAATTCGCGAGAGTTCGCCGATTTTGCGGATTGCGAATCCGTAAATACGCAATTTCGCGGATTGCCAATTCGCAAAATCCGCCCATGCTTAGGTACATCTAGACAAGCATCTTAGGAGTATGCACTTTATTTTATAAATGCATTTCATATTCATGTATGGGTTCATGACTATTGTAAAATGGTCGAACAATACTATTCCTTTTTATTCACTGTACTGCTGGATCTATGTCTCTGCTACTGATTAGATTTGTAGCAGCGCACTTATTTTACATGAGAAGAACAACAGTACAATAAATTCTTATTGTAAACACGCTCAACTGTTTCTTCTGTTTATCTCTCTGAGAGCATAACAAGCAAGCACGATTGACTGGGTGAAAAGTAGTATATTGTTCCCACACGTCTGATTTTCTTATGTTCTGAGGCTGCAAAAATGAATCTCTCTGATAACAGGAGATTCTAGTGGGACTGCGAGCTAGCTAATGCGAAAACGTATGCTGATATATTCGGTAGGGGTGTACAGACTTGATTTCCCACCAAGCCCACAGTATATGTTATCTGTAAACAGCGTAGGTCCTGCATGAAAGGGTACTATCGGAACTACACTACAGTAAGCCCGTCTGTGCCCATCAGTGACCCTAACACGACCAGAGCCAAGGACCCTAGTCCCTCGACCCGCCTCTGTTATGACTCCAGCACCCTCAGTGCTCTCAACCCTGAACGCAGCAACAACTGCCAGCTTTAGACGCCGAGTGACAGCCAAGGCCCGATCTCCTGCTAATGCTGCACCTTTACCCACCTCCAGATCCCTGCAGCAGCACCCCGACCACATGGCATCATCGCACACAAACCACTGAATTTTATTCTCCTCAACGTGTGCTCCCTACACAGGCACGTCATAGAAATCTGGGACCTCCTCAACACCCACATGCCCAACGTTGCCATCCTCAAAGAAACCTGGACCAAAACCAACTCTGCGCCTTACAGCACAATCGCCATTCCCGACAATATAAGATCCTGAGAAAAGACAACCCCACCCACCCAGGAGAAGGCATCGCCATTATCCACAAAAGCTCCCTCCGCATGACAGCCACTGACCCGGATGACTCTATGACCCTCTTGGAACATCTCCACTTCCTGATCCAGACCAACCTTAAAACAATTCTCAGCGGAACCCTCATCTACAGGCCGCCTGGCCCCTGCGCTCCCTTCACCCACACCATCACAGACCTCATTTCACCCCACTCCCTCGCCGCCAAAGGCTACATCCTTCTTGGAGACCTAAACTTCCACGTGGACAACCACGACAACCCCAACACTACCGCCCTCCTACAAAACCTAGCCAACATAGGTCTGAAGCAACTTGTCATTGTCCCCACGCACGTAGCAGAACACACACTCAATCCCTTCTTTGCAGGAGGAAACAGCATCTCCTATAGCCACACCATGGAACTTCTTTGGACAGACCACCACTGCATCCATTTCCACTTCAGAAAACGCACCATACACAAGCACACGCAATGCCTCCCCGGCAGAGGCTGGAACAAAGTCACCGAAGAATAGCTCACTGCTGCCCTCACCAGCACCCCACATCCAACAAAGCCAGACACTAACACAGCAGCACACATTCTCCACCACTGGATCACTAAGTGTGCAGACACATTCACTCCCCCCAAGAAAGCTACAGGAGGATATATCAAGAAAGCAAGCTGGTTCCCCCTGCACTCCAAGAATCCAAGCGATTCTGCCAATGACTCAAAAACACATGGAGGAACAGCAAAACCCCAGAAACACTCACCACCTACAGAACAGCAATCACAGCACACTACCAACTCATCAAATCCACAAAGAAGAACTTCCTGCAAGACAGAATCCTCACCAACGCCCACAACTTCAAAGAAATCTTCTCCTTCATTCAGGAATTTTCCAAGCCAGGCAGTGACACAACAGACGTCCCTCCCTGCCAAGACCTCTGTAAAATTCTCAGCACCTTTTTCCACCTCAAGATTAAAACGCTCTACGACAACTTCAACAACCAGGACCTCTGCATCGCTTCAACCCCCACCCCCATTGACGCCACCCAAAAGACCCTACTCACTTGGACCCCACTCACGACAGAAGACACCTTAAAGACCATGTACAGCATCCACTCCCGAGCACCCACAGACCTCTGTTCCCCCACATTTTCCACATTTTCCATGGCCATCGCACCCAAACTACGCTGGATCATCAATGACTACTTCAAGACTGCCACATTTCCTGATGAATGGAAACACGCTGAAGCTAACCCCCTCCTGATGAAACCCTCCACAGACCCAACGGACCGGACGGAACTCAAGAATTTCAGGCCCATCTCACTGCTTTCATCCGCTTCAAAGGACATTGAAAAGCCCATCAACACCCAGCTAGCAAACTTCATCAAAGCCAACAACATCCTGGACATCTCCCAATCAGCACCGAGACTGCCCTACTTGTCGCCACCAATGACATCCGTGCCCTCCTCGATCAGGGCCAAACGATAGCCCTCATCGTTCTGGGCCTCTCAGCTACCTTCGACACCATCTTCCACCGCACACTAGCCACCAGACTCCATGACACCAGCATCTGAGGAAAGGCCCGCTACTGGATACGCTCATTTCTCACAGGCAGAACTCAGCGAGCCACCCTACCTCTCAGAACCAACAAAGACCAGATGTGGAGTACCCCAGGGATCATCCCTCAGCCCCATCCTCTTCAAGAACTACATGGCCCACCTCGCAACCATCGTCAGAAAACATGGGCTCAACATTGTCTCCTATGCTGACAACACCCAGCTCATCCTCGCCCTCACCAAGGAACCCAACATCAGCAGGTACAACTTCCAAGAAGAGATGAAAGCTGTTGCCACCTGGATTAAGGACAGCTGCCTGAAACTCAACTCTGAAAAAACAGAAGTCCTCATCCTTGGCTCCACCCCCTCAGCATGGGATGATACCTGGTGGCCCCCGCCCTCAGAAACCCCCCCACCCCAAGAGACCATGCACGAAACCTCAGCATCATACGGGACACATCACTCACAATGAACCTGCAGATCAACACCGTATCCTTGGCCTGCTTCAACACCCTGCGCATACTCCAGAAAATGTTCAGATTGATCCCCTCTGAATCCAGAATAACAGTCACACATGCCTTCATCATTGGCATATTGGGCTACGGCAACACCCTCTATGCCGGAATCAACAAAAAAATACTTTGCAAGCTCCAGGCCGTCCAGAATGCCACAGCCAGACTGATCCTAGACAATCGCCCGCCGCAACCACATCACCCAACATCTCTGTGAACTCCACTGGCTCCCCATCGAACGAAGAATAACTTTCAAGCTCCTCAGGCATGCATACAAGGCCCTCCACAACATCGGACCAGCATACCTAAACAACCGCCTCTACTTCGACGCGCCCAAGAGAAGCCTCTGATCAGCCGACCTCTACCTGGTCATCATGCCACACATCTACAAGAGGACCAGAATGGGTGGAAAGTCCTTCTCCTACCTAACTGCGAAGAACTTGAATGACCACCCCTTCACCTCCAGCAAAGCCCTACACTGCTCCAGTTCAGAAAGGAACTCAAGACCTGGCTCTTCAGATGACCACAGCACCCTACGAGTGGGTAGCTGCGCTATGAAAAACCCCTAATTCATTGATTGATACCCAGGTCCAATAATTTTAAAAAAATCGATCCTCTTCCTGCTGTATCACCTTGCAGTTATGGTACTTCCTAATTGACGCTCCCGTATGTCAATACTGGGAGACATTTCATTCTATAGATGTGCAATAGGGGCAAAATGGGTTTGTTCCCTATTGACGAGGAAAATCTAAACAAAGGGCTACAAGCTTGACTAAATTTAAAGCATATACAAGTAAGTCAATTGTTCTGATAGTCAAATGACACTCCAAAATAAGAAAAGGTAGACACCCTAGTGACTGTTCACTCCTTTATATCTATAGGTCTAGTTTTTGCAGCCTTCCTCCCACAAACCATATAATGAGTCTAGGGAATGTTTGTATCCAGATTCAAGTCATTCGTAAAATTGACAAAGAGGTCAACCAACAGCTTTAGCCCATTTGCCTTTCTGGCCATCAGCACTGCATCATCAGCATAGAGCAGAGAGGGCACACTTACTAACTTTATCTTGGGCAGGTCAAGACTGTTGGCAATCAAGCAGGTGTGCAAAATATTTATGTATAACAAAAATTTTAATTTGTGCCAGCACACAGCATTGTCTCCCCCGTGGGAGACTATGTGATTGGGTGCACTCCCCCTCCATACCATATCTGAGACTGGCATTTACGTCCATGTGTAAGGCTCTAAGAAAGTTGACCTGGCGGGAAGGTAGTCCTAATACTCCCAGAGTATCCCAAATCTTTGACCTGTTTACCCAGTCAAAGGTGCTACTAAGGTCCATGAATGTAAGAAAGATGGCCCCTGTTTTGCTACTGCATATTTACCTATTAAAAGGTTAAGGTTCATACATTGTTCCAATGTGGCCATCCCTTCCCTTAATCCATATTGGACAGGGCAAACAATATTATTGCCTTGTACCCAGGCTTCCACATGCTGTACTACAATGCGACCTACCACCTTCACAACTGCATTTAACAGGGAAATTGGTCTATAACACGTAGGGTCCTGCCTATTCACCTTTTTTTGAAGCCTGGGACTATGGTAGCAGATTTCCAAGAGGAGGGTAAGCCAATTTGCACTGCAGCATTAAGTACATTGGTCAAAACAGAGGCCCAGAGATGTGGTTCTGCCTTATATAAGTCCATGGGTATCCTGTCTGGACCAGGGGCTTTGTTGGAGGGGCGGCTGGTGATTGCTGCATGAACTTCCTCGGGTTCAAACCTAATCTCAAGTGGGTAGAAGCCACAATCCTTAGCCATAGTTACAGGCATATCCGTATCCAGGGCATAAACCTTATGAAAGTGAGCCACCCAGTGTGCTGCAGAGATGGAAGAACCAATCTCATCATGAGCAGCAACATTAGGCTGCCTTACATTGAACACTGCCCAAAAACCCCTGGAGTCCTTAGTAGTGCAAGTAGATACCAATTGTTCCCAAGAGGCCTCTTTAAGCTCAGTTTTGTGCTTCCCAATAGCTAATTTGTAGGCCCTTCTTGCTTCCTCAATGGTATTCCGGTTGCAAGGTTTAAGACTAAGGGCCTCACACAGGTACTTGCTTGCCTGCCTGCATGCTTTATCAAACCAGCCCAATTTAGTCACCCTAGGTTTGCTCGACATATCCCTCCTAATAATGTTAGTAGAGCTATTTAATTGATCAAACGCTTTAAAAATTATGATGGCTGATGTTTCAAGGGCTAATAGGGGCTCCATGATAATTCCTAATTTAGAACTAACTACAGATTTGGTCAAGGTTGGTATTGGAAGATTGCACCACTTCACCCTAAGTCCTCTATCTTTCACAGTTAAACCAATCAGGCCTGAAACGGGGTTTTGTCCAAAGTGGTATTAACTCCTAACCTGATTTCTGTTGGGTTATGGTCCGTGAAGCAGGTTTCATGTACCAAACCTGGGCTAACATAATTGTTAAGCGACCTTGATATAAAAACATAGTCAATGATTGTCTCTTTCCCCCATCCCACAAAAGTAGCATATTCCCTTGATGAGCAGGGGCCGCTAGACATGACATCTTGTAACCCGCCTGATTAAGTGCATCCAATAGCTTGCATCCCCTTTGGTCAGAGCCTGAGTCATTAATAAGAGAATCATCCACCACAAAAGGGTTACAAACATTTGGGTTAACTCCTAACTTAGCATTAAAATCCCCACCTATTATGATGCTAAAGGATTTAAAATAAGCATATGATCTAGCCTCTAGGATAGTTACTACTTCAAAAAGAGCCTCGATCTGGTTCTCGGGACGGTTGATATAATTATAGAAATTCACAAAAATAAAGTGAAAATCTTTGGAGACAATTAACCATAGGATCCGTATCCCATTGCGTCTCAGGGAAACTGGAAAGCCCCTTAATTGCTTGAGAAGACGAACCAGGATGGTTAGCCCACCTCGCAATCCATGGCCAGGGAAGGGATCGCTGCCACATTAAAGCTTTCATAACCCTCCCAGCCAACCGGCTCTTGGGCCCAGATTTCCTGGAGCATGATAACGTCAAACTTCATGACAAAATTAAGCCATTCTGGGTCCACCAACATATCTCTCAATCTCTCAAACCAGCAATATTCAAGCTAAGAACTCTCAAGGAGGGTCCCAACTCACTAGAGGGTATAGTCTCAGTGGGTAATTTACCAATATGACACTCAGCTAGGCTAAGGGGCCTATAATTGGGAACGCAGGGAGGAGTGCCCTGGAGTCAATAATTTTGGTCCAATTCAGTCGAAGGAATGAATCTATTAGCAGTAGAAATAGCTGGTTGTTTGGAAGGGTAATGTTTTGGGCTGTCCCACGTTGGAGATTTAGGCTGTAAGCATCGGTAGAAAAAACCAAGAGGGAGAATATTGATACCTGTATCCTTAATAGGCAATGAATCGGAGCTTTGAATGAATCCCTTAACCAAAAGATTCCCTTTTTAGCTAACCAATTACATACTTTGTTTTTCAGTTGGGCACTAGATTCTGTAGTATTTACACTAATACACGGTATCCCTGTCAAAATTGCTACATAGGGACAGCAATCAGGAGGAACTTCAAATATGAGCATAACGTCAGTACTAGTAGTAAATTTACAGTTGTATTTGATGTCTTTTACACGCCCACGCAGACCCCGCGGTGCGGGATGGCCCCACTCTCTTCAGTAAATGAAGGGCCCCCCCTCAGCTCTTCAGTGAGGGCTGTGAGAGAGGCTTGCGCTGAAAGAAGCACCTCTCCCTCTAAAGCAGGTGCAGGCTGTCTGCAGCCTGCTCTGAGCCCCTCGCTCTGAGCTCTGGGCTGAATGAAGAGAAACAATGTATCAAGTTAAATTGTTTCTCTCAATCAGAGCGGCGAGGCCCAGAAAGAGGCAGCACAGACCACTGCTCAGGACCTTGACAAGGGTGTGAGTGGGGGCCCCCATAGAGAGCATTCTCCAGGGCAAAGCTCATATGAGAGGGGATGAGGCAGCAAAATGGTGCCCTCAGGTAAGCACTCTTGTTAGGAGGGGGGCAACGGGGGCCAAGAAGGGTGCAAGGCAGAGGGGAGAAGGATGCAAGGTAGAGAGGAAAAGCGTGCAAGGCAGAGAGGAGATGGGTGCAAGGCAGAGGGGAGAAGGGTGCAGGCGGAGGGGAGAAGGGTGCAAGGCAGAAAGGAGAAGGGTGCAAGGCAGAGGGGAGAAGGGTGCAAGGCAGAGGGGAGAAGGGTGCAAGGCAGAGGGGAGAAGGGTGCAAGGTAGAGAGGAGAAGGGTGCAAGGCAGAGAGGAGAAGGGTGCAAGGCGGAGGGGAGAAGAGTGCAAGGCAGAGAGGAGAAGGGTGCAAGGCAGAGGGGAGAAGGGTGCAAGGCAGAGGGGAGAAGGGTGCAAGGCAGAGAGGAGAAGGGTGCAAGGCAGAGGGGAGAAGGGTGCAAGGCGGAGAGGAGAAGGGTGCAAGGTGGAGAGGAGAAGGGTGCAAGGCAGAGGGGAGAAGAGTGCAAGGGGGAGGGGAGAAGGGTGCAAGGCGGAGGGGAGAAGAGTGCAAGGCGGAGTGGAGAAAGGTGCATGGAGGAGTGGAGAAGGGTACAAGGCAGGGGGGTGAAGGGTGCAAGGGGGGGGAGAAGGATGCAAGGTAGAGAGGAAAAGCGTGCAAGGCAGAGAGGAGATGGGTGCAAGGCAGAGGGGAGAAGGGTGCAGGCGGAGGGGAGAAGGGTGCAAGGCAGAAAGGAGAAGGGTGCAAGGCAGAGGGGAGAAGGGTGCAAGGCAGAGGGGAGAAGGGTGCAAGGCAGAGGGGAGAAGGGTGCAAGGTAGAGAGGAGAAGGGTGCAAGGCAGAGAGGAGAAGGGTGCAAGGCGGAGGGGAGAAGAGTGCAAGGCAGAGAGGAGAAGGGTGCAAGGCAGAGGGGAGAAGGGTGCAAGGCAGAGGGGAGAAGGGTGCAAGGCAGAGAGGAGAAGGGTGCAAGGCAGAGGGGAGAAGGGTGCAAGGCGGAGAGGAGAAGGGTGCAAGGTGGAGAGGAGAAGGGTGCAAGGCAGAGGGGAGAAGAGTGCAAGGGGGAGGGGAGAAGGGTGCAAGGCGGAGGGGAGAAGAGTGCAAGGCGGAGTGGAGAAAGGTGCATGGAGGAGTGGAGAAGGGTACAAGGCAGGGGGGTGAAGGGTGCAAGGGGGGGAGAAGGGTGCAAGGCAGATTAGAGAAGGGTGCAAGGCAGAGAGGAGAAGTGTGCAAGGCAGAGGGGATGAATGTGCAAGGCAGAGAGTAGAAGGGTGCAAGGCGGGGGGGAGAAGAGTGCAAGGGGGAGGGGAGAAGGGTGAAAGGCAGAGGGGAGATGGGTGCAAGGCAGAGGAGAGACAGGTGCAAGGCAGAGAGGAGAAGGGTGCAAGGCAGAGGGGAGAAGGGTGCAAGGCAGAGGGGAGAAGGGTGCAAGGTAGAGAGGAGAAGGGTGCAAGGCGGAGGGGAGAAGAGTGCAAGGAGGAGGGGAGAAGGGTGCAAGGCAGAGGGGAGAAGGGTGCAAGGCAGAGGGGAGAAGGGTGCAAGGTAGAGAGGAAAAGGGTGCAAGGCATAGAGGAGAAGGGTGCAAGGCGGAGGGGAGAAGGGTGCAAGGCGGAGAGGAGAAGGGTGCAAGGTGGAGAGGAGAAGGGTGCAAGGCAGAGGGGAGAAGAGTGCAAGGGGGAGGGGAGACGGGTGCAAGGCGGAGGGGAGAAGGGTGCAAGGTAGAGTGGAGAAGGGTGCAAGGAGTTTTAGAGAAGGGTACAAGGAAGGGGGATGAAGGGTGCAAGGGGGAGGGGAGAAGGGTGCAAGGCAGAGAGGAGAAGAGTGCAATGGGAAGGGAGAAGGATGCAAGGCAGAGAGGAGAAGGGTGCAAGGCGGAGGGGAGAAGGGTGCAAGGCAGAGGAGAGAAGGGTGCAAGGTAGAGAGGAGAAGGGTGCAAGGCAGAGGGGATGAGGGTGCAAGGCAGAGAGGAGAAGGGTGCAAGGCAGAGGGGAGAAGGGTGCAAGGCAGAGGGGAGAAGAGTGCAAGGGGAGGGGAGAAGTGTGCAAGGCAGAGGGGAGATGGGTGCAAGGCAGAGAGGACAAGGGTGCAAGGCGGCGGGGAGAAGGGTGCAAGGCAGAGGAGAGACAGGTGCAAGGCAGAGAGGAAAAGGGTGCAAGGCAGAGGAGAGAAGGGTGCAAGGTAGAGAGAAGAAGGGTGCAAGGCGAAGGGTGGAGAGTGCAAGGGGAGAGGAGAAGGGTGTAAGACAGAGGGTAGAAGGGTGCAAGGCAGAGAGAAGAAGGGTGCAAGGTAGAGAGGAGAAGGGTGCAAGGCAGAGAGGAGAAGGGTGCAAGGTGGAGGGGAGAAGGATAAAAGGCAGAGGGGAGAAGAATGTAAGACAGAGGGGAGAAGGGTGCAAGACAGAGAGGAGAAGGGTGCAAGGCAGAGGGGAGAAGGGTGCAAAGCAGCGGGGAGAAGGGTGCAAGGCAGAGGGGAGAAGGGTGCAAGGCAGAGGGGAAAAGGGTGCAAGGCAGAGGGGAGAATGGTGCAAGGCAGAGGGGAGAATGGTGCAAGGTAGAAAAGGGTGCAAGGCGGAGGTGGAGTAGGGAGGAAGGCAGAGGGGAGAAGGGTCCAAGGCAGGAGGGAGAAGGGTGCAAGGCAGAGAGGAGAAGGGTGCAAGGCAGAGGGGAGAAGGGTGCAAGGCAGAGGGGAGAAGGGTGCAAGGTAGAGAAGGGTGCAAGGCAGAGGGGAGAAGGGTGCAAGGCAGAGAGGAGAAGGGTGCAAGGCAGAAGGGAGAAGGGTGCAAGGCAGAGGGGAGAATCGTGCAAGGTAGAGAGGAGAAGGGTGCAAGGCAGAGGGGAGAAGGGTGCAAGGCAGAGGTGAGAAGGGTGCAAGGTAGAGTAGGGTGCAAAGCAGAGGGGGAAAAGTGTGCAAGGCATAGGAGAGAAGGCTGCAAGGCAGAGAGAAGAGGGGTGCAGGGCAGAGGGGTGAAGGGTGCAAGGCAGAGAGGAGAAGGGTGCAAGGCAGAGGGGAGATGGGTGCAAGCCAGAGAGGAGAAGGGTGCAAGGCAGAGGGGAGAAGGGTGCAAGGCAGAGGGGAGAAGGGTGCAAGGCAGATGGGAGAAGGGTGCAAGGCAGGGGGGAGAATGGTGCAAGGCAGAGGGGAGAATGGTGCAAGGTAGAAAAGGGTGCATGGCGGAGGGGGAGGAAGGTGCAAGGGGAGAAGGGTGCAATGGTGAGGGTGCAAAGGGTGCAAGACAGAGGGGAGAAGGGTGCAAGGGGGACAGTGATGAAGTTAAAAATGTGCCCCCCCTGGAAACATTTCTGTGGACGCCCATGGCAACACAGACTACTTTGTGAGAGAGAGTGGGAGAGAGTGGAGAGAGAGTGGAGTGAGAGAGTGGAGAGTGGAGAGAGACAGTGGAGAGAGAGAGAGAGAGAGTAGAGAGAGAGAGGGTAGAGAGAGGGGTGAAGAGAGAGAGTGGAGAGAGAGACAGAGGAGGGTAGAGAGAGAGTTTAGAGAGAGTGGAAAGAGAGAGTGGAGGGAGACAGTGGAGAGAGAGGGTGGAAAGAGAGAGAGTAGAGAGAGAGAGTGGAAAGAGAGTAGAGAGAGAGTGGAGGTTGAGAGTGGAGAGAGAGTGGAGAGAGAGTAGGGAGAGACAGTGGAGGGAGAGAGTGGAGAGAAACTAGAGAGAGTGGAGAGAGAGTGAGAGAGAGTGGAGAGAGAGTGGAGAGAGAGTAGAGAGAGTGGAGAGACAGTGGAGAGAGACAGTGGAGAGAGAGACAGTGGAGAGAGAGTAGAGAGAGAGAGAGAGAGAGAGTGGAGAGAGAGTGGAGATAGACAGTGGAGAGCGAGAGAGTGGAGAGAGCGTGGAGAGACAGTGGAGAAAGCGAGCGAAAGAGAGTGGAGAGAGAGAGAGAGTAGAGAGGGACAGTGAAGAGAGAGTGGAGAGAGAGTGGAGAGAGAGAGTGAAGAGTTGAGAGATTGGAGAGAGAGAGTGGCGAGAGAGTAGAGAGAGAGAGAGAGAAGAGAGAGAGAGTAGAGAGAGAGAGTGGAGAGAGAGAGAGTGGAGAGAGAGAGTAGAGAGAGACTGGAGAGAGACTGGAGAGAGAATGGAAAGAGAGTGAGCGAGAGTGGAGAGACAGTGGAGAGACAGTGGAGAGAGACAGTGGAGAGAGAGAGCGTGGGGCGAGAGTAGAGAGAGAGAGAGTGGAGATAGACAGTGGAGAG